>NW_028162817.1:12500-37923 GCF_964263955.1 Coregonus lavaretus
TAACACACCAGAATAGTGTGTAATAATCTGATACCACATCAGAACGGTGTGTAATAGTCTGATACCACATCAGAATGATTTGTAATAGTCTGATACCACATCAGAATTATTTGTAATAGTCTGATACCACATTAGAACGGTGTGTAATAATCTGATACCACATCAGAACGGAGTGTAATAGTCTGATACCACATCAGAATGATTTGTAATAGTCTGATACCACATCAGAATGATTTGTAATAGTCTGATACCACATCAGAATGATTTGTAATAGTCTGATACCACATCAGAACGGTTTGTAATAGTCTGATACCACATCAGAATGGTTTGTAATAGTCTGATACCACATCAGAATGATTTGTAATAGTCTGATACCACATCAGAATGATTTGTTATAGTCTGATACCATATCAGAATGATTTGTAATAGTCTGATACCACATCAGAACGGTTTGTAATAGTCTGATACCACATCAGAATGATTTGTAATAGTCTGATACCACATCAGAACGGTTTGTAATAGTCTGATACCACATCAGAATGATTTGTAATAGTCTGATACCACATCAGAATGATTTGTAATAGTCTGATACCACATCAGAATGATTTGTAATAGTCTGATACCACATCAGAACGGTTTGTAATAGTCTGATACCACATCAGAATGGTTTGTAATAGTCTGATACCACATCAGAATGATTTGTAATAGTCTGATACCACATCAGAATGATTTGTAATAGTCCGATACCACATCAGATTGGTTTGTAATAGTCTGATACCACATCAGAATGATTTGTAATAGTCTGATACCACATGAGATTGGTTTGTAATAGTCTGATACCACATCAGAATGATTTGTAATAGTCTGATACCACATCAGAACGGTTTGTAATAGTCTGATACCACATCAGAATGATTTGTAATAGTCTGATACCATATCAGAATGATTTGTAATAGTCTGATACTATATCAGAACGGTTTGTAATAGTCTGATACCACATCAGAATGATTTTTAATACTCTGATACCATATCAGAATGATTTGTAATAGTCTGATACCACATCAGAATGATTTGTAATAGTCTGATACCACATCAGAATGATTTGTAATAGTCTGATACCACATCAGAATGATTTGTAATAGTCTGATACCACATCAGAATGATTTGTAATAGTCTGATACCACATGAGATTGGTTTGTAATAGTCTGATACCACATCAGAATGATTTGTAATAGTCTGATACCACATCAGAATGATTTGTAATAGTCTGATACCACATCAGAATGATTTGCAATAGTCTGATACCACATCAGAATGATTTGTAATAGTCTGATACCACATCAGAATGATTTGTAATAGTCTGATACCACATCAGAACGGTTTGTAATAGTCTGATACCACACCAGAATGGTTTGTAATAGTCTGATACCACATCAGAATGATTTGTAATAGTCTGATACCACATCAGAATGATTTGTAATAGTCTGATACCACATCAGAACGGTGTGTAATAGTCTGATACCACATCAGAATGAGTTGTAATAGTCTGATACCACATCATAATGATTTGTAATAGTCTGATACCACATCAGAACGGTGTGTAATAGACTAACCTCTGGTAGTGCACAAATACAGCTCTGAATTCCCCTCATGACATATAAACTGTAGCCTGGAAGCTACTTTGAGGGGCCCGGGGCCCAGTGGGTTATACCGGAACAAGTAATGACCCTTTGACACATCTTACTTATAGTACAGGAGCAAAGGGCAGTCCTTCCACAGTCCTTCCACAGTCCTTCCACAGTCCTTCCACAGTCCTTCACAAACATAATGCAATATCTCACTCAGCGGGCTTCTCTCTCAAAGAATACCATGAGATAATAAAATTAATTATAATCTCGAAAGTGTTTCTCTTTAATCTCGTCCCATTTGAAAAACAAAGCCCACACACAACAGAGAAAACATCTGAATTGAATGTATTTGTCTTTTTAGCAAGTTCATCAACTCTTCAGCTGTAGAGAAGGGTGGAGTGCCTCTCCATTTCCCTCCCTCTCATTCTGGTGTGTGTACGTGTTTGTGTGTGTGTGTGTGTGTGTGTGTGTGTGTGTGTCTGTGTGTATTTCACTGGGCAGAGCTCCAGCCAGTCATCCCAATCTGATCAGTATCACATGTGCCTGGCTGGGTTATCTAGAGGACCACCCTGCTGTGGGAAGAGAGGAACAAATGAATGTCACTCCTCTTCTCCACCATTGAAACAGAGGGAGGAAATCTGTCCATCCACAACGAGGCTTAAATTCAATAACCTCCCCACCTCCCCCTCCCCTGCTTTCTTGCCTTTACTCTCCCTGGTGGATCATGATTAACGTTGGATTGGGGCAACTGACCTTATCCACTATTGCAATAGTGGTAGTGGAGACTATCGATAGTGTAGTAACAGAGGAAACAGTGAAGGAAGGGTTTGAACCATAAACCCTGCAGACAATTCCATTGCTACAACACTACCACCTGTGCCATAAAGGTAGCGATATGTTGGAAGTTAGCAGGACCAGCACACACACCTGCCCCAGTTAAACAGAGCTTGTTATTACAGTGAGGGAAAAAGTATTTGATCCTCTGCTGATTTTGTACATTTTCCCACTGACAAAGAAATGATCAGTCTATAATTTTAATGGTAGGTTTATTTGAACAGTGAGAGACAGAATAACAACAAAAAAATCCAGAAAGATGCATGTCAAAAATGTTATAAATTGATTTGCATTTTAATGAGGGAAATAAGTATTTGACCCCTCTGCAAAACATGACTTAGTACTTGGTGGCAAAACCCTTGTTGGCAATCACAGAGGTCAGACGTTTCTTGTAGTTGGCCACCAGGTTTGCACACATCTCAGGAGGGATTTTGTCCCTCTCCTCTTTGCAGATCTTCTCCAAGTCATTAAGGTTTCGAGGCTGACGTTTGGCAACTCAAACTTTCAGCTCCCTCCACAGATTTTCTATGGGATTAAGGTCTGGAGGCTGGCTAGGCCACTCCAGGACCTTAATGTGCTTCTTCTTGAACCACTCCTTTGTTGCCTTGGCCGTGTGTTTTGGGTCATTGTCATGCTGGAATACTCATCCACGACCCATTTTCAATGCCCTGGCTGAGGGAAGGAGGTTCTCACCCAAGATTTGACTGTACATGGCCCCATCCATCGTCCCTTTGATGCGGTGAAGTTGTCCTGTCCCCTTAGCAGAAAAACACCCCCAAAGCATAATGTTTCCACCTCCATGTTTGACGGTGGGGATGGTGTTCTTGGGGTCATAGGCAGCATTCCTCTTCCTCCAAACACGGCGAGTTAAGTTGATGCCAAAGAGCTCCATTTTGGTCTCATCTGACCACAACACTTTCACCCAGTTCTCCTCTGAATCATTCAGATGTTCATTGGCAAACTTCAGACGCGCCTGTATATGTGCATTCTTGAGCAGGGGGACCTTGCGGGCGCTGCAGGATTTCAGTCCTTCACGGCGTAGTGCGTTACCAATTGTTTTCTTGGTGACTATGGTCCTAGCTGCCTTGAGATCATTGACAAGATCCTCCCATGTAGTTCTGGGCTGATTCCTCACCGTTCTCATGATCATTGCAACTCCACGAGGTGAGATCTTGCATGGAGCCCCAGGCAGAGGGAGATTGACAGTTATTTTGTGTTTCTTCCTTTTGCGATTAATCGCACCAACTGTTGTCACTTTCTCACGAAGCTGCTTGGCGATGGTCTTGTAGCCCATTCCAGCCTTGTGTAGGTCTACTATCTTGTCCCTGACATCCTTGGAGAGCTTTTTGGTCTTGGCCATGGTGGAGAGTTTGGAATCTGATTGATTGATTGCTTCTGCGGTGTCTTTTATACAGGTAACAAACTGAGATTAGGATTACTCCCTTTAAGAGTGTGCTCCTAATCTCAGCTCGTTACCTGTATAAAAGACACCTGGGAGCCAGAAATCTTTCTGATTGAGAGGGGGTCAAATACTTATTTCCCTCATTAAAATGCAAATCAATTTATAACATTTTTGACATGCGTTTTTCTGGATTTTTGTTTTGTTATTTTGTCTCTCACTGTTCAAATAAAACTACCATTAAAATTATAGACTGATTGTTTCTTTGTCAGTGGGCAAACGTACAAATTCAGCAGGGGATCAAATACTTTTTTCCTTCACTGTAGCTGAATCAGGTGTGATTGTCCTGGGTTGGAACAAAGCCCTGCTCACCAATGTTGCTCTTCAGGACTAGGGTGGATGACTGACTACAGAGGGCCAGCCAATCACAGACCCACCCTGAGAGGGCCAGCCAATCACTGACCCACCCTGAGAGGGCCAGTCATTCACAGACCCACCCTGAAAGGGCCAGCCAATCGCAGACTGTCACGAGAATTTTGTTATCTCAATGGTTGAAGTCAACTACTTCTCAAGCTTTGAATAATTCCCAGAGGTTGTAAGGCTCTAGTTAATAATGAATTAAACAAAGTCCAATTTCTCCAATGAATCAGTTTTTTTATTCATGAGAGCTCTGCCCCTCTCAAGACGGGTCAATCCTTTTATACACACACACATGTTTTGAGTCTAGGCTATGCCTGCTCAGGCAGGCTGTATTTTCCCACTATACTCCTACATGGTTATCGCGTTTCACAACATTCTGCAAGCCTCTCACTCCCCCTCGCTGTGGGGGGGACGTCTGGCCTCAAAACCTCTTTCTTTGTTCTTGTTCTCGAAGTTGCACCCAGCTGGTACAACTACACAATAACACAATGTCCTAGTTCTAACTCTAACTAAACTACACTCCTCATCAGATTACAGTCTTATGATTCTAACACATTTCTACAGTTTCGGGGTGGAATACTTTAGTCATTACCTTAAACATATAAATACTTCTATCAATCCACCCTTTGACTAAATATTACACACACAGGATAAATGTATTTACTATTATGTCTTTATGTCTGGGGTCAGTTCTATTACTACTTCCAGTCATCGCTCTTCATTGTTAAGATTTTCAACCCAACCTTCACACATTAGAACTAAGAAAAGTTTCATCCAATTGCGTTTTTTCAGGGTGAAAGTCCTCGTTATCCACCAAGCCTGGAAGATCGTATTTCACATTCCACTGGTCAGAGTCCGGAGTCGGTCCATATCTCAACATCTGTTGAGATACTGCATTCTCCAATGCCTTACTCACCAATCCTCGGACACAGGGAACAAGACAACAACCACATAA
Organism: Coregonus lavaretus; assembly: GCF_964263955.1. Taxonomy (NCBI): domain Eukaryota; kingdom Metazoa; phylum Chordata; class Actinopteri; order Salmoniformes; family Salmonidae; genus Coregonus; species Coregonus lavaretus. The sequence goes on from NW_028162817.1 coordinate 17,737, forward strand.
TGCAAGAATACCCATACAAACGCTGGCTGCCCCCAAGATGGTGGCTGCTATGGTTTTCCATTTACCAAACATTTAATCAAATCACCCTATCAAAGATGTATTAACTCCTGAGTTCTCAGCCCATTCTTCACATAGAGCTGTTAACCCCGTCAGAGCTCTTGTCACAGTACCGTCTGGTGCTGTGTTGTTGGGGGTAAATGTGCAACAATGGCCCCCCACCATTCTACAGACACCGCCCTTCTCTGCCAGCAACATATCTAGAGCCAACCTATTTTGCCAAGTCATGAGCGAGGTGGCGGATAATTGATCTGAGATCCCCTTTACTGCATCTCTAGTCTGGTTCACAAATCGTTGTTGGTTGTAATATATATAATTAATCCAATCCATATTTTTATTGATTGTTACCCACCAAAAGAACGTGGTAGTAAATCCTTCCCCTACTTGATTCATAGCTTTGTATTCATCCGGTACCCCCCTTGGTATCCCAATCGCATCCATCCAAATAGGGCTATTCTCCTTCTGGTCAAAGCTCCTCCTACGTCTGTTTAACCCTTTCCTTGGTTTCTGGTGACTAATTCTAACTGGCTGAACCAGTAGAACCGGGGGCGCAGGTACCTACCCACCCTTTTGGCAATATCTGCCTTATACGGCCTTTACTGGTACACGCCCACCACACATCGGTTACAGGGGCTGTGAGGTTTAGTAGTTTCTCCTGTGCCTCTGAACTTAGATCAGTAACATTAACTACTGACTTACATCCATTAAAATCACCCAAATTCCTGGTGCCATTCTTGTGTCTATAACACTGGTACTCCCCAGGAGTTAGAGTGAATTGAGGTGGGTTAGCAGCATTTTTCAATCTCGCCAACCCTATCCCGGTACAGTTAACCTAATTGAAAATGTATACAGGTGTCTGAATATTTTCCCCAAGCATGTTTAAACCCTTTAGCCCAAGGGCAACTAGAAGTGGGTCCCGTACAGAGGTACAGTGCATAAGTCTGAACACCTTTTCTTTCGATTGCATGCTCCCCAACCACTGGAGAGTTTGGCAATAGTTATTTTGAAACCCACATCCTGCCCCTCTCTGACCACTATGTTATAATATTCATTTTCAGTGGAATCCTGAGTCATCTGTCTTTTAGTTCTTACCAATGGTAGAGTTTTGTTGTTATTCATGCTGGGCGGTGGTGGATCTGGATGCATCAAAAAGATTGTTAGGACTATGATGCAGCTCAGGGTCCCCCATATTTCCAAGAACCGCCACCCCTCTCCTGCCCTTAGTCGGTCTGCTTGGTACCACCCCATACTCAACCCCTAGGAACACACTACAGTGATGATAGGTCGGGGTAGAAGATCTTCGGTAACAGAGGTGATCCCCAGACCCTATTGGTCTAGTTCTTCTCTCTAACTCTGCGTGTGTTCAGTGGTGCTTGTATGTGTTCCTACCTTTTTGCAGTGGGTAACGTGGACCCAGGTTGATCTTTCTGCTATTCTAATGGCAAAGGCGGTGACCAATAGAACCTGATAGGGGCCTTCCCAACGGGGCTGCTTCCAGTCTTTCTTCTTTAAGGATTGGATCCACACCCAGTCACCTGGTTGGATAGAGTGGGTTACCTTCTCCTTTAGTTCACCTGTGGGGCACAAAACCTTTGACATACGGGTGTGGTTAATAAACAACCTTCTCATGTGTTCGGCTAGGGTGCTCTCAGTTTCTATCTCCCAGCCTGCTCTGGTCCTCCTAACTCAGGCATTCTGTATGGTCTTCTAAATACTTTCTCGAATGGGGACAGTCCATGTTTTATCTGGCGTTATCCTTATAGTCATTAACACTATTGGTAAGCATTATAACCTATTTCTACCAGTGCTTGTGTGTTTTCCTTAACCCCTCTCTAATCGTACCGTTCATATTAGTATTTTCTTTCTAGACTGTACCCAAATGTTTTTTTTCTTTAAGAATTTAGTCCTCTCCTCCATCTAGTTATCTTTAATCCTACCATCTACCATCATCCCCCCTGTTGACACATGGCTCTGCCCATGTGTCAATATTGCCACATATCTAAACAATCACTTAGGTAATATTGGTAAATTATTCTTATGCCATATCCCTTCTTTTGAGACTGCCCCTTGCTTCTTTATCACTCCGCCCACTTCCTTTGTCTATGATGGTGGCTAAATTCGACTTTTATTCAGTTCAGAATCAATAGTAATACAATCAATCAATCCCTTATCTTGCAAAAAGACTAATGTTTAGTTTAAACTCTGTTCAACCCCGGCTCTCTTTCCACTTTGTTTGAGGAGAGAGGCAAAAGGCCACAGTCTGGTTTCAGTCTCTGATTAAGTAGGACAGCCATGGATTTAAGTAAGAGCGAGCAATTCGACCCTAGGTCAGATTCCCATTTCACCCACACACACACTGAAATGACCCAATTAAGTTATTTGCCTAGCAACAAATAATTCTAACTCTCTGTTTGTGATTAACCAAGTTTTATCTCATAGTCCACTAAAAAATCTCCCTCATCACCATGTTTCTGAGTCAGGACCAATGTCATATTTCCCTCCCTACAGTCTACCATTTGGGTAAAAGGCATGTCATATCTAGGAAAAGCTAAGACTGTTTGGGAAGTGAGCAACTTTTTTATCTCTATAAATTGTTCCTCCACCTCAGAGTTCCAAATTATTTTATCATCGCCTGCCATTGCCTTCCCATAGATAAGATCACTTTATTTACCAGTATGCAGTGCATAATGGGGTACCCAAGCTCTACAGTAGTTTATCATTCCCAAAAAGCTAATCATTTGTTTCTAGTTTAACGTTTTTTTGTGCTTCAAGTATAGCAGTTTTCCTGGATGAGTTTAACGTTCGCCACTCCTGAGTTATGGTATGTCCTAAGTAAATCACATCGCTCTGCCAGAGTTGAAGTTTCCTTTTGCTAACTTTGTGTCCCTGTTCTGACAGAAAGGTTAACAATTGGAGTGTATCTTTCTTACATCCCTCTTGAGTGGGATTAGCCAATAGAATATCAGCCACATAAATTAAAATGTGGCTTCCTTCCTGAGGTTCAAACTTCCCCAATGTGGCCATCAAATATTCAGTTCCCTTCACTTACTTCCCCTCTATTCCTGTTACCTTCCACTCTCTTTCTATTTTTGTTCTGTCTTTTCTGTCTATCGCAGTACTGTCTTTGTCTGTCATTTCTTGGAGGAGCTTTACACTCCCTTGCCATGTGTCCTGTTTTGTCACAATTAAAATACTTTCTATCGTCTGATCCTGTCCATTTTTTCCCTTCTCTGTTAGGTCCCTTTCCCTTAAAGCTCCCATTATGCTGACCAATTTCCCAGAGAGTCGCTATTAGATACTCTTCGTCTACAGCTCACGGTAAAATAACTCTGTCCCCCCTTCCTGGGGTCCAGTCTCCCTTCACAGCTGCCCAATCCTTTCCTACCACTTGTCTGACTGTTCGTTCCAGCTCTTTTCTCAGTCTGTCTACATACCTTGTGCATCTGTTTTACCATGGATTCAAGTTTGTTTACGTCTAGACGCCCCTCAAACCCATACCTCTCCCTCCACCTAGTCCATAATGGAGGTTATCCTTAGACTCCATGTATTTCAATTCAATAGTCCACATTACAACTCTATTCTCAGTAGTTTTTAAACTATCAACTCATTCGGCAACACAAAAATAATTATTTTACTCCCTCCACTATTCTTGTTGAATAAAGTGAGTCGTTCAATTCGAACCCCGCAAACTACTACATCCCAGTCTTACATCCCAAAATCAACACTGACTGTTTTATCAATTTACACAACCCATAACCATAGTTGAACTATAATCAGAAAATCTAGATTTTAGTCAGTAATGCAGAATCTGTGCTTTATTGAAATGACAAGTCTGTAGTTTTAGTATCTGGCACATACCACACTTATCAGAAAATAGCTTTACAGGACAAAGATCCCACAAGCTGTCACACTCGTTGAAGGACGGGTCGGACCAAGGCGCAGCGTGATATGCGTACATGTTTATTTAACGATAAACACACGACAAAACAACAAAGGAAACGAAACGTGAAGTCCAAAGGTACAACACAACAAACCTTACACGGAACAAGATCCCACAACTCAACAGTGCCAATAGGCTGCCTAAGTATGACCCCCAATCAGAGACAACGAGCGACAGCTGCCTCTGATTGGGAACCACACCGGCCAACATAGAAATATACATACTAGAATACCACACATAGAAAAAGCACAACAAGGAATATACACACCCTGACTCAACATATACGAGTCCCCTGAGTCAGGGTGTGACAGTACCCCCCCCCCCCAAAGGTGCGGACTCCGACCGCACAACATAAACATAACAGGGTAGGGGCCAGGTGGGCATTCCGCCTCGGAGGCGGATCCGGCTCCGGGCGTGACGACCTCTTACTCTCCGCCTCCCTGTTTCGCCCCTGGTCTGGTCTGGACCTCGGCGCGCTGCTTCCCCTCTCCTTCCTCCCACGATACGCCAGGCCCCGTCTGTACCCTGGTGTGGGAGACCCCGAACCTGGAGAGGGGCTGACGTCATGGTCTGGACTGGAGCCGCTGACCGGAGCTGGACTAGACACCGGTGGAGCGGACTGCTCTGGCTCCGGAGTGGAGCAGCTGACCGGAGCTGGATCAGGCACCAGTGGAGTGGCTTGGTGCGAGGAGCAGGAACAGGCCGGGCTGGGAACACGCACCACTGGCTTGGTGCGAGGAGCAGGAACAGGCCGGGCAGGACTGAGTAAACGCACCACTGGCTTGGTGCGGGGTGCAGGTACGGGGCGTACCGGACTGGGAATCGACGCTGGAGGACTATGACTGTCTCCGTCCTTTACACTCCGCGCCCCGTCCTCCTCCAGTGAGGACTCCTCCTTGAGCCCCCACGAGTGCAGTGGTCGGGGCTCCTCTCTGTCGCTCCCCAACCACCCTTTTAGCCCCCCCAAAAAAATATTATTGGGGCTGTCTCTCCTTCTCCACCCTGATCCCTTTCAGGGCCTCCATCTGCCTTGCCAGATCCTCTCTTATCTCCCGCCAAGTCCATACTCTCTGCTCCTCCACCTGTGTCCAGGGTGTCTGCTGCTCCTGGGCACGCTGCTTGGTCCTCGTTTGTGGGATCTTCTGTCACACTCGTTGAAGGACGGGTCGGACCAAGGCGCAGCGTGATATGCGTACATGTTTATTCACAGCTGCCCAATCCTTTCCTACCACTTGTCTGACTGTTCGTTCCAGCTCTTTTCTCAGTCTGTGGTCCTCTGTAGCTCAATTGGTAGAGCATGGCGCTTGTAACGCCAGGGTAGTGGGTTCGATCCCCGGGACCACCCATACGTAAAAATGTATGCACACATGACTGTAAGTCGCTTTGGATAAAAGTGTCTGCTAAATGGCATATTATTATTATATTATTATTTAACGATAAACACACGACAAAACAACAAAGGAAACGAAACGTGAAGTCCAAAGGTACAACACAACAAACCTTACACAGAACAAGATCCCACAACTCAACAGTGCCAATAGGCTGCCTAAGTATGATCCCCAATCAGAGACTAAGTCTCCCACCCCCCCTCCGTACGTCTACGTGTTTGGGCGCGCAAGCCAGCACTTATCACTTTACTACCTAGACCCCTCCCCTCAGTCATAGAATCCTCCCAGAATCCTATAGACTGGTCACTATTCACTGATCTTACACTATTCTATGCCAGGCAGTGTTGTACACCCCCCAATATATCATTATATCAACAGCTTATTCTCCAAACTTCAGATAACCTCATTCTCATATTCACACGACTGTCATATCACATTCACACACCGCTATTTCCCAACACACAATTAATATTCGTATACCCTACAGGAATATTTTTTTCTATAAAAGTGCCCAGATTTGGAATGTTCACCATAGCATGTTTGATATCTCACTATGGTCAATTTGACCATAATCCTATATTACTTCTAAATTTCCCAAATGTAATAACCCCTAAGAGCTTGTCCGAAATACAATGTGTTGACGTCATATGATCACCCCGTACACGTGACCTGTTCCTCCAACATGATTTCTCATACCCCTCCTGATAATGACTCCGTTAGTAAATGAATATCCACATACTATTAATTCTCCTCCTCCTAATGCAAGATTGGGCTTGCCCTTTCTCCATTTGGGTCCATTGTCCCTTAACTCCATATACCTCTCATCCCCGGTTAATTCCAGGACCTCCTTTGAGGATTTACTTCCCATGATGGAAAAAGAAGAAATCCCCCCATTGTCCTTTACTTGGACCCTTGAATAATTATATAATGACTGTTGATAGATTATTAGGTCTCACACGTATACAGATTAACACCGTTTCTTATGACTCTCGACTGATTAATATATCTATTTCACAAGTCAACAATTATTCCTTCTTGGAAGTTTCACCCCCGTTTGTTTTATAGATAATCCCTGACTATCTCACACATTGAAAGGTTTACTTCCTTCTTGCATACTATTGACAATCCCAGACTGTCTCAACACAAGTTAGTTTATTTTTGGTAATGGCCTCAACTACCTGGAGTCAATTGCAGACCCACACTCCGTTTTTGATCTTACACCCGGCCCCCCCGTTTTATATTTATCTAGAATACTGGCGCATGGGTTTTCTCTAGATAAACGTTGAAAAACGGTATACCGGATGACGATCCCGTTTTGGATTATTGACGGATTACTACCCTCACTACAGCAGATTTAAACTGCTACTGCAGTTTCCCGATATCAATCCCCCCAAAATAATGAATAAAAATGACTGACCTTATCGTTGCAGCTGGGATTTCAATTTTGGTTGGATCTCATCACCGTTTCTGTCGTGTACCAGTTTGCCACCGGCCTGAAATGGACCCTCAATTTCAGAGGTCAGGTCTTTGTCTTACGGATCCTGGACCCGCCCGTGCACGGTTTCGGGGTTCCCTGGAACGACAGAAAACAGGTGTTGAGATCCGGCTCGAAGGACCAAGTTGTCACGAGAATTTTGTTATCTCAATGGTTGAAGTCAACTACTTCTCAAGCTTTGAATAATTCCCAGAGGTTGTAAGGCTCTAGTTAATAATGAATTTAAAAAAGTCCCATTTCTGCAATGAATCAGTTTCTTTATTCATGAGAGCTCTGCCCCTCTCAAGACGGGTCAATCCTTTTATACACACACACATGTTTTGAGTCTAGGCTATGCCTGCTCAGGCAGGCTGTATTTTCCCACTATACTCCTACATGGTTATCGCGTTTCACAACATTCTGCAAGCCTCTCACTCCCCCTCGCTGTGGGGGGGACGTCTGGCCTCAAAACCTCTTTCTTTGTTCTTGTTCTCGAAGTTGCACCCAGCTGGTACAACTACACAATAACACAATGTCCTAGTTCTAACTCTAACTAAGCTACACTCCTCATCAGATTACAGTCTTATGATTCTAACACATTTCTACAGTTTCGGGGTGGAATACTTTAGTCATTACCTTAAACATACAAATTCTTCTATCACAGACCCACCCTGAGAGGGCCAGCCAATCACAGACCCACCCTGAGAGGGCCAGCCAATCACAGACCCGCACTGAGAGGGACAGCCAAACAGAGACCAACCCTGTGTTGTACTGTATACCAGTGCTGATAGTTTCTTCCCCTCTTCCTAGTACAGCGATAAGGGGTTGGATAAGGGGCTAGTCAGGCATGCTGGTGGGGTGTGTATCTAATCATGCTCCCACCCAATCAACTACCACTGAACAAATGGGACTTGGAGATCTGCCCGCCTGCTTACACAATGTTAAAGTTTCTCAGTTCCTCTCCTCCATTGTTTTGTCTTTCTCTGCTCCCATCACAGGAAGACATGTCAAATGGAAAAAGCAACAGAGAGATGACCAAGTTCAAGTGGACTCCTATTTAATCCTTTCAGATTAAAGTGCCTTGGAGACGGTAGGACCTTGGGGTCAGTTTGGAATTGGGAGGTTGTTTACAAAATTCCTTGACAAGTAAAAGGCGCAACACTCTCTCAAGATTTAAAAATCATTATTTTATTCAAATTATTAAAAGCTTTACGTTACGGCCTTCATCAATGGCCATCAGAAAAAATCCTCCCACACTTTAACCATATCATTACATTCCTATATGTCTATAGGGCCTCAGTTATAGGAGCTCACCTGTTGGCAATCCCAGAGTGCATTGAGTGTGGATTTGCATCCCCAGGCATGAGTTAGCCACGTGCTAGACAAAGTGTTTGCATTTGATTTGGCCCAAAACAACTCTGCCCTGTGCCAGGGTTGCACAAAGGCCTAGTTCCTTAAACACAGGCATGCACTGACAAGTGCACATGCATTGATGCACGCACGTACGCACACGTACACCAGGGTTGGGGAGTAAATTATTACACTGACTACAACAAAACTGCAACTGTAGTCAGTTACAGTGAGGGAAAAAAGTATTTGATCCCCTGCTGATGTTGTACGTTTGCCCACTGACAAAGACATGATCAGTCTATCATTTTAATGGGAGGTTTATTTGAACAGTGAGAGACAGAATAACAACAAAAAAATCCAGAAAAACGCATGTCAAAAATGTTATAAATTGATGTGCATTTTAATTAGGGAAATAAGTATTTGACCCCTCTGCAAAACATGACTTAGTACTTGGTGGCAAAACCCTTGTTGGCAATCACAGAGGTCAGACGTTTCTTGTAGTTAGCCACCAGGTTTGCACACATCTCAGGAGGGATTTTGTCCCACTCCTCTTTGCAGATCTTCTCCAAGTCATTAAGGTTTCGAGGCTGACGTTTGGCAACTCGAACCTTCAGCTCCCTCCACAGATTTTCTATGGGATAAAGGTCTGGAGACTGGCTAGGCCACTCTAGGACCTTAATGTGCTTCTGCTTGAGCCACTCCTTTGTTCCCTTGGCCGTGTGTTTTGGGTCATTGTCATGCTGGAATACCCATCTACGACCCATTTTCAATGCCCTGGCTGAGGGAAGGAGGTTCTTACCCAATATTTGACGGTACATGGCCCCGTCCATCGTCCCTTTGATGCGGTGAAGTTGTTCTGTCCCCTTAGCAGAAAAACACCCCCAAAGCATAATGTTTCCACCTCCATGTTTGATGGTGGGGATGGTGTTCTTGGGGTCATAGGCAGCATTCCTCCTCCTCCAAACACGGCGAGTTGAGTTGATGCCAAAGAGCTCGATTTTTGTGTCATCTGACCACAACACTTTCACCCAGTTCTCCTCTGAATCATTCAGATGTTCATTGGCAAACTTCAGACGGGCCTGTATGTGTGCTTTCTTGAGCAGGGGGACCTTGCGGGCGCTGCAGGATTTCAGTCCTTCACAGCGTAGTGTGTTACCAATTGTTTTCTTGGTGACTATGGTCCCAGCTGCCTTGAGATCATTGACAAGATCATCCCATGTAGTTCTGGGCTGATTCCTCACCGTTCTCATGATCATTGCAACTCCACGAGGTGAGATCTTGCATGGAGCCCCAGGCCAAGGGAGATTGACAGTTATTTTGTGTTTCTTCCATTTGCGAATAATCGCACCAACTGTTGTCACCTTCTCACCAAGCTGCTTGGCAATGGTCTTGTAGCCCATTCCAGCCTTGTGTAGGTCTACAATCTTGTCCCTGACATCCTTGGAGAGCTCTTTGGTCTTGGCCATGGTGGAGAGTTTGGAATCTGATTGATTGATTGCTTCTATGGACAGGTGTCTTTTATACAGGTAACACGCTGAGATTAGGAGCACTCCCTTTAAGAGTGTGCTCCTAATCTCAGCTCATTACCTGTATAAAAGACCTGGGAGCCAGAAATCTTTCTGATTGAGAGGAGGTCAAATACTTATTTCCCTCATTAAAATGCAAATCAATTTATAACATTTTTTAATGCGTTTTTCTGGATTTGTTTGTTGTTATTCTGTCACTCACTGTTCAAATAAAACTACCATTAAAATTATAGACTGATCATGTCTTTGTCAGTGGGCAAACGTACAAAATCAGCAGGGGATCAAATAAATGTTTCCCTCACTGTGCGTTAACAGCTAAAGTATTATAATCAGATTACAGATATTTTGAAAAACTAGATTACTTCTTGGATTACTTAAAAATTTAGAAAGGATGTTTGCGGGAAAAAAATACATGATGACACTTTTCTGTTTTCTCAATGATATTCAATTCAGCATTGAAGTTTACGTTTAAGTTTGTTCCACCTGAGCGAGTCTGACCACAAGTCAGAGACCAGTATGATGACACACCAAATGATGACCACCAGTCAGAGACCACTATGATGACCACCAGTAAGAGACCACTATGATGACCACCAATCAGAGACCACTACGACGACCACCAGTCAGAGACCACTATGATGACCACCAGTCAGAGATCACTATGATGACAAACCAAATGATGACCACAAGTCAGAGACCACTATGATGACCACCAGTAAGAGACCACTATGATGACCACCAATCAGAGACCACTATGATGACCACCAGTAAGAGACCACTATGATGACCACCAATCAGAGACCACTATGATGACCACCAGTCAGAGACCACTATGATGACCACCAATCAGAGACCACTATGATGACCACCAATCAGAGACCACTGTGATGACACACCAAATTAGTTTGATGGATCCTTTTTGTCTTGTTCTAATGCCTCTTAAGGGGAAAGTAATCCAAAAGTAACTGAAAGTAATCAGATTAAATTACTGAGTTTGGGGTAATCCAAAAGTTACGTCATTTATAACAGTTTTGGACAGGTAACTAGTAACTGTAACAGATTACATTCAGAAATACCCTACCCAACCCTCCACATACACAGTCTCAACAAGCCAGAGCCTTGAATACTTCCTCACCACCTCACACGAGAAAGTGCATATTAACACGTCTTAAAAAGTTGACGTTTTTATGCTCTCTTCCTCTCTCCCTCACTCAACCACCATCCTCCGCTCCCTCCCTCCCTCCGCTCCCTCCCTAACTCCCTCCCTCCCTCCGCTCCCTCCCTCCCTCCCTCCCTCCCACTTCCCACCACCATCTTCTGCTCCCTCCCTAAATTGTTTTTCTGTTGACTGTTTGAACATTGGCTCAGTTCTATTCCCAACTAGTAATTAAGCATTTGTTTTTTTATCTCTGTTGCATTTGCATGTGAAGCAGTAGAAACGCCCAGACAGTAAAACTATCCCTGGGTTCTCTGTAGACACACAGACCCCGGGTAGACGTCACAGAGAAGAGAGGGAATACTGTAGGAAGGAATAGAGGGAAAAGAGGGAGGACAGGGAGAAGTGCTGAGAGGCCATTAGACAAGCCACAATAACAGACAATAGAAGAAGAGGGAGTCTCAGCAGAACTTGAATGACCCACAATGCTATGACCCACAATTCTATGACCCATAATGTTATGACCCATAGTGTTATGAGCCATAATGTTATGATCCTTAATGTTATGCCCCATAATGTTATGTAATGTTATGACCCATAAAGTTATGACCCATAATGCTATGACCCATAATGTTATGACCCATAAAGTTATGACCCACAATGTTATGACCCATAATGTTATGACCCATAATGGTATGACCCATAATATTATGACCCATCATGTTATGTAACATTATGACCAATAATTGTATGATCCATAATGTTATGACCCATAATGTTATGACCCATAATGTTATGACCCATAATGTTATGACCCATAGTGTTATGAGCCATAATGTTATGATCCTTAATGTTATGCCCCATAATGTTATGTAATGTTATGACCCATAAAGTTATGACCCATAAAGTTATGACCCATAAAGTTATGACCCATAATGTTATGACCCATAAAGTTATGACCCATAATGGTATGACCCATAATATTATGACCCATAATATTATGACCCATAATGGTATGACCCATAATATTATGACCCATCATGTTATGTAACATTATGACCAATAATTGTATGATCCATAATGTTATGACCCATAAAGTTATGACCCATAAAGTCATGACCCATAAAGTTATGACCATAATGTTATGACCCATAATGTTGTGACCCGGTGACTGAGTTGACTGAGTGGAATAGATGTTTTTCCTAGTCCTATTTCCCCACTCATAATCCTCCGTCGTTAAAGGTTCCAACAACGGAATTCCGGTGACGCATGTACAGCAATGATCAGTGATCGTGTGTGTGTGGAGGTGACCCTCGCGCCGGTTGCCTTGACAACACCCTGCCTGCAATCTCCCTTTTTCATTCACCCTCTGTGAGAATCACACCTACGCAGGCAGCAGCAGCGATCAGAAAGGAGAGAGGAAAGAGAGAAGAAGAAGAGAAACAGCATGACATCATTTGTTTTTCTCCTCACCTCTGAAGAGACACCCACGGGACTCCCACCTGTTACCACATGGCTGCAGCAGAAATAGAATGATCATGCCTTTCTTAGAAAAACAGGGTGAACCCGCTGGAATATTTAGATCTATCATAATCTGCAGAGAAAAAATAGATGTCATTTTGTTAAACACGTTTCTCTACTTAGTAGTTAGTATGACCGTGGTGAATGGAAACCCCATAGAGAACACAGTGTAACATATCTGCTGGTGTGTTGGAACTGGAAATCCTGAGTACTGGAAGTTCGGAACAGACAACCCTCTGTATAGAACCCTGTGCCTAGTCTAGAGGTCTAGAGGTCTCGCTCTCTTTTTTAGGGTCTGTGTAGGACACACTCCAGAGCTGCCCTGAGTCGACCAATATCCTGTCACCCCCCCAGCACCTCGTCAACCCTGTTTATTGGGTGACGGTGTGTCTGTGTGTGCTCGCTTGCGTGAGTGTGTCCATGCGTATGTGCATCAGGCCTATCAGACGGGTCATTATAACTGACAAAACTATATGAGATGATTGGGGACCATGACCCCCTCTGGGGTTATTGCCATGGATACAGGAAAAACAACAACAGTACCTGATGAAAAGCAGCATGCAGCTGACTGACTGACTGATGGGAACTCACTGATAGGATGACTGGATACATAGTTAATTGGTAGACTGATTGGTCAGCTAATTCACTGGTTGACTAATTGGCTTACTGGTTACTCATTGGTAGCCTCCATTTCTTTTTCTCACCAAACTTAATCAGAATCAATGTTTCAGAAACTCATTGGTTGAATGAGTAGCTTACTGGTGACGTATTAGCAGGGTTGGGTAGGTTACTTTCTAAATGTAATCTGTTACAGTCACTAGTTACCTGCCCAAAATGTTAATCAGTAATGTCACTTTTGGATTACCCCAAACTCAGTAACGTAATCTGATTACTTTCAGTTACTTTTTGATTACTTTCCCCTTAAGAGGCATTAGAACAAGACTAAAAGGATCCATCAAACGCATTTGATGTGTCATCACAGTGGTCTCTGATTGGTGGTCATCATAGTGGTCTCTGATTGGTGGTCATCATAGTGGTCTCTGATTGGTGGTCATCATAGTGGTCTCTGACTGGTGGTCATCATAGTGGTCTCTGATTGGTGGTCATCATAGTGGTCTCTGACTGGTGGTCATCATAGTGGTCTCTGATTGGTGGTCATCATATAGTGGTCTCTGACTGGTGGTCATCATAGTGGTCTCTGACTGGTGGTCATCATAGTGGTCTCTGATTGGTGGTCATCATAGTGGTCTCTGGTTGGTGGTCATCATAGTGGTCTCTGATTGGTGGTCATCATAGTGGTCTCTGATTGGTGGTCATCATAGTGGTCTCTGATTGGTGGTCATCATAGTGGTCTCTGACTGGTGGTCATCATAGTGGTCTCTGACTGGTGGTCATCATAGTGGTCTCTGACTGGTGGTCATCATAGTGGTCTCTGGTTGGTGGTCATCATAGTGGTCTCTGATTGGTGGTCATCATAGTGGTCTCTGACTGGTGGTCATCATAGTGGTCTCTGACTGGTGGTCATCATAGTGGTCTCTGACTGGTGGTCATCATAGTGGTCTCTGACTGGTGGTCATCATAGTGGTCTCTGACTGGTGGTCATCATAGTGGTCTCTGACTGGTGGTCATCATAGTGGTCTCTGACTGGTGGTCATCATTTGGTGTGTCATCATAGTGGTCTCTGACTGGTGTGTCATCATAGTGGTCTCTGACTGGTGTGTCATCATAGTGGTCTCTGACTGGTGGTCATCATTTGGTGTGTCATCATAGTGGTCTTCTTACTTGTGGTCAGACTCGTCAGGTGGAACAAACTTAAACTTGCGCCTTTTTTCAATACTGAGTTGAATATCATTGAGAAAAGTGTCATCATGTATTTTTTTCCCACAAATATCCTTTCAAAATCTGCCTGTCTGTCTGTCTGTTCTTCATTATGTCCCACTGGCTCTCCTTTCCTATATATCTCTTGCTTTCGTTCTCACCATCTCTCTTTATTTCTCTCTCTCCCGCTCTCCCCCCCCCCCCCCTCCCCCCCCCCCCTCCCCTAGAGAGGGAGAGAGTGAGATAGAGAGCGAGGGAGGGATGAGTTTTGCAGACGTATAGCTGGGCTGTACGCATTCCTGAAGGGCTGAGCATCCTGTTCCTCTCTTTCCACATCTATGAGAGCTCACACCGCGTGGCACGTACGCCCTCGCACACTCACACACAAACCCTGTCGCCCCCTTTCCCACAGGGTACCCATCATATCCAAGCACCTCCCAGCTCTTTAGAACAGGAAATGGGTGCCACTCTCTCTCTCTCCTCCTCCTCCCCACCCTTCCTCTCTCCTCCTCCCCCCCCCTCCTTCGGTCTTTCTCCTCCCCCCGGCAAAGCAACACGTCACCCTCTGGCCCCAGATCCTTCCAGGATAATGGCTTTTGTGTTTTTTTTCCCGTTTTCTTTTTTAGTTTTTGGGTGCTTCGCTGCTTATTGGTTCCGATGAAGGAGGGCACATTTTTTGGGATACGCTTTGGAAGTCCTCCCTCCTTACCTCTCTCCCTCATTCCCTCTCTCCCTCCCTTCTCTGTGATAAAGACTCAGTCTCAGGGGGTTAGAAGCAGACTGGGGCCTCTCAGGAGAAAGAGAGGGATCGCAGAGCGGTGTTTGCCTCTCCCATTCATAAACCACAGCCCTGTCCAGGCCTTAGCCCAGCCCCACTGATGGAAGAGCAGTTTTGCATATTGAAGTGAGATTCTCATTGTCACAATGAATTTAGTTTATAATATGTGTGAGAGAAATCAGTGAGTGTGTGTGTGAGTGTGTGTGTGTGTGTGTGTGTTGTAATCTTCTCGGCTTTAGGGAGGTGCACACATTCAGCCCTTTCCTGTTGCTTCCCATTAATTCCACCTGTATTCACTGGGAATGAGCCCCTACCAACCATGCCCCTTCATGAGTCCTCCCACCCCTTCTTCCCTCCCTAGCTCCCTCCATCCATTCCTTCCTCCCTCCCTTCATCCATCCACCCCTCCCTTCATTCATCCATCCACCCCTCCCTTCATCCATCCACCCCTCCCTTCATCCATCCACCCCTCCCTTCCTAATCCCCAGATGTAAGCTTATGGAACACCCAGAGAGAGGGGGTTGTTCTGTTCTAAGATCTCACAGCAGAACGTTCTCATCCACAACTACACTCTTAGGAAAAAGGGTTCCAAACGGGTTCTTCGGCTGTCCCCATAGGAGAACCCTTTTTGAGTCCATGTAGAACCCTATTTGGTTCCAAGTAGAACCCTTTTGGGGAAAGGGTTCTACCTGGAACTGAAAGGGTTCTACCTGGGACCAAAAAGGGTTCTTCTTCAGGTTCCAGAATGTTCACCCTCAACCAGCCTCAGTCCGAGAGTACAAAGGTTCACCATGTTAAGGCACAACTAGAAACCTGCAGTTAATTATTCAATTGTAACAAACAGGCAAGTGAGCTCCATTCACATGTTTTAGGGAGATGAGGGATCTTGACTTCTCATGTCACTAAGCATGTTAATTATTAAGGCAGAAGCCATGTAGCTGTGGCCCGACACACAGCTGAGAACAGAACAGTCACCATGCCCTTCTGAACCCAGCCTTCCTCTTTATTGTGAGCTCATCACTGCTCTGTTCTGGTTGGATTGGTGAAAGCAATAGGCAATAAACCTGCATATCACCTGTCCAATCCCTGATATCACTGATTCCCTCGCATGCGTGAACAGAGTGCATTTTCTTAGTTTTCACCAGGACTGTTATGTGCCTCCTCTATCTCCAGCTCTTTGTTTGACAGGTCACGGCATGACAACAATACCTCATCCACACTGACTCTTACCACAGGGGGCCCCTAGGGGTGTGTCCTCAGCCCTCTGCTGTACTCCCTGTTCAGCCACGACTGCGTGGCTTTGCACGACACCAACTCCATCATCAAGTTTGCTGACGACACCACGGTTGTAGGCCTGGTAACCAACAACGACATGTCAGCCTATAGGGAGGAGGTAAGTGAACTGGCATTTTGGTGTCATGACAACAACCTCTCCCTCAACTTCAGCAAAACAAAGGAACATGCTCCGATCCACATCAACAGGACTGCACCAGGCTGAGGCTGAGTGAACAGATCTGGCTAAAGATCTATCCACCAGGCTGAGTGAACAGATCTGGCTAAAGATCTATCCACCAGGCTGAGTGAACAGATCTGGCTAAAGATCTATCCACCAGGCTGAGTGAACAGATCTGACTAAAGATATATCCACCAGGCTGAGTGAACAGATCTCTAAACAGATTAGTTCAGTTTGGTTTGAATGTTCCCACCTGCTTTGACTCCTAATGGACCAATTCCTAGAAGACCCCCCCCTTAAGTCTAGAAGTCCTCCCCTTCCAACCTCCCACCCCTTTAATTTAAAAGTCCTCCCCCTCCACCCCTTTAAGTTTAGAAGTCGTCCCACTCCAACCCCTTTAATTTTCTAGAAGTCCTCCCCTCCTCCCTTTTAAGTCTAGAAGTCCTCCCCTCCTCCCTTTTAAGTCTAGAAGTACTCCCCCTCCTACCCCTTTAATTCTAGAAGTCCCCCCCCCCCCCTTTAAGCCTTTTGAACCCCAATAGGGGTTACCAGATAGGGGAGAAGATACAGTATACTGTATAGAGTCCCCTGTAGCTCAGTTGGTAGAGCATGGCGCTTGCAACGCCAGGGTTGTGGGTTCGTTTCCCACGGGGGGCCAGTATGAAACATTTATGCACTCACTAACTGTAAGTTGCTCTGGATAAGAGTGTCTGCTAAATGACTAAACATGTAAAATGTAGAGAGAGAGAGAGAGAGAGTGAGAGAGATAACTAAAAAGAGATCATTAAATACTTACTAGATACGTAAAGGTTTATGAAAGAGACAAAGGTGGAGCTCTACGGAGCATGCCCAGTAAGACTGTTATTACTAAAGGAGAGAAGCATTATCATCATAAACAGGACAAAGCTCAGGGAGATCTTGTCATTTCTCAAGGAGTGCTCACATAAATGTCATATAAGATACACCCAGCTGCCGTTCAATGTCAGTCTTACATTCGAGGGACTACACAGCCAGACGTGACAGTAAGCAAGCAGGTTGCTAACAGTTCAGAGGTTACAGAGAGAAAGACACCCAGAGGCGAGGCGGAGGTCGAACAATCATGCTATGTCTGACCACCCTCAGTGCATTGTGCCGTGCCTAACCTCTCCCCCCCCCCCCCCACCCCTTCCTCAGTGTGGGGCCTAAAAGGTCACGAGTACAGGGTCGTCATAAAAGGTCAAGGAAAGTTCGGACACAAGCCTGCACATTTTTGGCCGCTGGCCCTCTTAAAGGCTTACAAAAAAGCTCAACTGGAATGTTCATTGGTTACAGCTGGGCATCGCTGGACCAATATGGACCTGAGCTTAAAGCAGGAAGTGTGTGTTTGCATGTACTGTATGCGTGTGTGTGTCTGTGTGTCTATGTGTGTGAGAGTGAGAGTGACTGACACAGAGTACTGTGGACCGGAGCTTAAAGCCAGAATGGGGTTTCAGCTTGGAGCTGGGACAGAGCGGTTTCTATGTGCCCTGAACAACACTAGTCACTAGATGGCCATGCTGGAAAGGACAAAATGTCCTATATCGCCAGAACTTTTTAGCATTTTGTTCTATATAGGTTTAGGGTTCAAGTTATCCACCTCTATCCCTCCATCTTCACCTCCATCCCTCCATCTCCACCTCTATCCCTCCATCTTCACGTCTATCCCTCCATCTTCACCTCCATCCCTCCATCTCCACCTCTATCCCTCCATCTTCACCTCCATCCCTCCAACTCTCCATCTCCACCTCTATCCCTCCATCTTCACCTCCATCCCTCCATCTCCACCTCTATCCCTCCATCTCCACCTCTATCCCTCCATCTCCACCTCTATCCCTCCATCTTCACCTCCATCCCTCCATCTCCACCTCCATCCCTCCATCTACACCTCCATCCCTCCATCTTCACCTCCATCCCTCCAACTCTCCATCTCCACCTACACCCCTCCATCTCCACATCTATCCCTCCATCTCCACCTCTATCCCTCCATCTTCACCTCCATCCCTCTATCCCTCCATCTCCACATCTATCCCTCCATCTTCACCTCTATCCCTCCATCTCCACCTCTATCCCTCCATCTTCACCTCCATCCCTCCATCTCCACCTCTATCCCTCCATCTTCACCTCCATCCCTCCATCTCCACCTCTATCCCTCCATCTTCACCTCCATCCCTCTATCCCTCCATCTCCACATCTATCCCTCCATCTCCACATCTATCCCTCCATCTTCCCTTCTATCCCTCCATCTCCACCTCTATCCCTCCATCTCCACCTCTATCCCTCCATCTACACCTCCATCCCTCCATCTACACCTCCATCTCCACCTCTATCCCTCCATCTACACCTCTATCCCTCCATCTCCACCTCTATCCCTCCATCTTCACCTCTATCCCTCCATCTCCACCCCTCCATCTACACCTCCATCCCTCCATCTACACCTCCATCCCTCCATCTCCACCTCTATCCCTCCATCTACACCTCTATCCCTCCATCTTCACCTCCACCCCTCCATCTCCACCTCTATCCCTCCATCTCCACCTCTATCCCTCCATCTTCACCTCCATCTCCACCTCTATCTCCACCTCCATCTCCACCTCCATCTCCACCTCCATCTCCACCTCCACCTCTATCCCTCCATCTTCACCTCCATCCCTCCATCTTCACCTCCATCTCCACCTCTATCCCTCCATCTTTCTTCTATCCCTCCAGACAAAACCTGTTCAGACCTACTGAGGCTGTGCGTTTTAATGAGCTGTAGGCAAACTTCACTTAGTCCAGGTGTGTGTGTGTGACGTGTGTGTGTGTGTGTATACGTGCATATAGTATAATTTGGTTGTGTGCACACACAAGTAGTATGAAATGATGTGTTTGTATGTGTGAGAGAGAGAAGCGGTGAAGTATGCCATTCATTGGAGCAATGACGAAATTCTGAATTATTCACTGAATTGAATTAGTGTGTGTGACGTTAGCTGCGGACCTACTGAACCCAGAGCTTCAGTCTCACATAACTGTCTGCAAACCAATGTGTGAGTTCATATATCTAGTGCTGTATGCAGAGTGTTTAGTATGCCCGAGAGAGCGAGAGAGAGACGCAAGACAGGCTTCCTAAATTATCCACGATCCAGCAAGTTTTAATCCAGTCTGGATGGATCAATAAATCATCAACGTTTAGTACAGTATCGCACTTCAGCAGGCCTCAATCGATTAATCCTCCTCTCGATCTCTCCTCATCACTCCTCTCATTCGGTCTTCCCTTCTCCCCTCTCCTCCCCTCCTCCCCCTCTCCTCCTCCCCTCCCTCTCCTCCCCCCCTCTCCTCCCCTCCCCCTCTCCCCTTCTCCCCTCCTCTCCCCTCCCCTCCTCCCCCCCTCTCCTCCCTCCTCCCCCCTCTCCTCTCCCCTCCTCTCCCTCTCCTCTCCTCCCTCCCCTCCCCCCCTCTCCCTCTCCTCCCCCTCGCCTCCCCTCCTCCCCCCCTCTCCTCCCCCCTCTCCCCCCTCTCCTCCCCTCTCCTCCCCTCCCCTCTGCAGTGGCTCCAGCAGCCTGTGGGCTTATAAAGGAGTGTTTCTGTGTCCCAGCTATCATTCCTGGAGGGCAGTCAGGCAAACAAACCCAGCCTGCCTGTGCCCGCCGCATGACTTCCACAGCAGAGAGGGGAGGGGGGGGGGGGGAGAGAGAGAGAGAGGAATAGAGAGAAGGGTGGGGGAAGGAAAGA
>NW_028162816.1:0-1000 GCF_964263955.1 Coregonus lavaretus
GTTCTAGGCTGGGTATCTGTAAAGCTATGTGTGGTTCTAGGCTGGGTATCTGTAAAGCTCTTCTGGGTTCTAGGCTGGGTATCTGTAAAGCTCTTTGTGGTTATAGGCTGGGTATCTGTAAAGCTCTTTGTGGTTCTAGGCTGGGTATCTGTAAAGCTATTTGTGGTTCTAAGCTGGGTATCTGTAAAGTTATTTGTGGTTCTAGGCTGGGTATCTGTAAAGCTATGTGTGGTTCTAGGCTGGGTATCTGTAAAGCTCTTCTGGGTTCTAGGCTGGGTATCTGTAAAGCTCTTTGTGGTTATAGGCTGGGTATCTGTAAAGCTCTTTGTGGTTGTAGGCTGGGTATCTGTAAAGCTCTTTGTGGTTCTAGGCTGGGTATCTGTAAAGCTCTTTGTGGTTCTATTCTGGGTATCTGTAAAGCTCTTTGGGGTTCTAGACTGGGTATCTGTAAAGCTCTTTGTGGTTCTAGGCTGGGTATCTGTAAAGCTCTTTGTGGTTCTAGGCTGGGTATCTGTAAAGCTCTTTGTGGTCCTAGGCTGGGTATCTGTAAAGCTCTTTGTGGTTCTAGGCTGGGTATCTGTAAAGCTCTTTGTGGTTCTAGGCTGGGTATCTGTAAAGCTCTTTGTGGTTCTAGGCTGGGTATCTGTAAAGCTCTTTGTGGTTCTAGGCTGGGTATCTGTAAAGCTCTTTGTGGTTCTAGGCTGGGTATATGTAAAGCTCTTTGTGGTTCTAGGCTGGGTATCTGTAAAGCTCTTTGGGGTTCTAGGCTGGGTATCTGTAAAGCTCTTTGTGGTTCTAGGCTGGGTATAAGTAAATGTATTTGTGGTTCTAGGCTGTGTATCTGTAAAGCTCTTTGGGGTTCTAGGCTGGGTATCTGTAAAGTTCTTTGTGGTTCTAGGCTGGGTATCTGTAAAGCTCTTTGTGGTTCTAGGCTGGGTATCTGTAAAGCTCTTTGTGGTTCTAGGCTGGGTATCTGTAAAGATATTTGTGGTTCTAGGCT
>NW_028162815.1:0-97996 GCF_964263955.1 Coregonus lavaretus
GCAAAATCGGCAGTGTATCAAATACTTGTTCTCCCCACTGTATATATATATATATGCAATGTATTTTAAACACATTTTCACCAAGGTCAATACAATCAAAGCTGCTTTGAAATGCCTTCTCAGTTTGCAAGTTTATTGCAAGTATATTACAAATATTGAAATGTTCTTAACACAGCAAATGGAACATACAAATCTGGTGTGAAATGTTCAGTTGGGCCAACCCCGTATCACTTCAGTGTTTGCAGATATGAAGGTTTAGAGCGGTGGCCAGTAACCGAAAGGTTGCTGGTTCACATCCACGAGCTGACTAAGTGAAAAATGACACCCCTGCCAATGTGCCCTTGAGCAAGGCATTTACCCCTAGTAGCTCTGGATAAGAGTGTCTGCTAAATGACTAAAATGCCATGTCAAGAGAGTCTATTAAATATGACTGCAGACACACAAATCAATGCTGCTAATATGTTTATTAGATGGTGATGGCTAAATCTTTCTAATTCTTCTTGCAAAAATCACAGCCCTTGAACGGTTTCGAGATGGCTCTGGAAATGGCCCGGAACACCCTGACCAACAGGGGATGTTTACGGGACTCCTGTGCAGGTGCAGGTGGCAGGTCGTCCTCAGGTTGGGGAATGAATGGGACAGCATGATCATCATCTGTGATAAGAGAACATTGCAGGATCAGAATTGAACATATCAAATGTACTTTCCTTCTCTCCAACCACAGCACAAACAAATGGTAATACATCAGAATGACAGAATCTACGATTTTGACCTTGGGAAATGTGAAAGTCGCTACAATGTTTGCCTGACAGCTCGTCAAACTCAGTGGCCTTGATCAGAGAAAGCATTATGGATGGATTAATACATCTCAGCATTAAACTCAGTAAAGCTGCATTCACTCTGACCACAGGCCACATCTTGGCAATGCATCAAAATCAAATGATCATCATTGTGTGTCGCTTACCCAGCGCAACTCGAGAGGTGCTGAAACGCTGCGAAGGCAGCTCCTTTTGAGCGGGGTGGCTCTCTGGTTCCACTCTGCTCTTGAACACCTGTTGCCGAGTAAATTCATCCTTCCATTAGACGCCCCACAATGTCTCACTCTGACCCCATTAGCTTCGAATTCTATTTTAGCCGTAATGACGGGGAAAAACCCCAAACATGGAGCTCCATACCTTGATCTTGACTGTTGGCAACTTTGGGCAGTAACTGAACCTCCGGCCCTGGCTCTTCTTCTTCACTCTGGCAGAGGGGACGTGACGAGTCTCTGTATCAGCAACAGCTGTAGAAGTGCACTTCACAGGCAATGCGGTGTCAGGGCGGTTGGCATGGAGCTCAGCAAGAACGTCACTGGAGGCCTGGCTAGTGCCTGACCTGTGGGTACTTGTGGCCTGGAAGAGACTTCTCTTTGATTTGGGCAGAAGAATATCTGGGGGCAGAAGAGATAAAATAGTTATGTTGTGTATATTTTACAATAATACACAATCTTGAAAATCCAATGAACACAATTGCAATAAAACTATTAAGCTCATGAGTGAATCCTACATGACACGAGAGTTGGCGTGGTCACAGTTGTAAATGAGAACTTGTCCTCATCTGGTTTACCTGGTTAAATAAAGGTGAAAAAAAATAAAAAATAAAAAATAATTCAATTTAGTGCATATTACAAAATAAAATAAATGAAAAGTGGTCAGTTTACTTACCACGCACAGAGGTCGCGGCTGACACATCATCGGTCAGCGTGTCCATCGCCTGGCCAGTCACCGCCATACAAACCTGAGAGGTTTTAGATGAGACATCCTGGTAGATGTCATGGACCGACATCACATGAAGATGATCCTCTTCACCCACATCAGGCTCATCATCTTCTAGCCTGTTCAGAATGGAGTCAAACATCTCCATGGCAACCTGCCACTCTTCGGTCATCTGCTCACCCACAGATGAGTGCTCTGAGGCAGCTACTCCGGCCTTGATCACATTCAGAACCTTGCTGAGGATCTTCTTGGCGCTGTGTCTGACTGACTCCTGGCTGACTGCAACTGTTGGGTCTTTGAGGTCATTGTTGGTAGACGCTTCCATGTCCTGGATTTTGTCAGCAGTTAAATGGGTATCCTGGTGGTCCTGCTCATTGGTGAGGTGGCAACCAGTGTACAAACTCTTCAGCTCGTTCACAGCTGTGCTGTAAAGTTTCTGGGAGGATAACTGGACCTGTTCCCAGAACTTGATCCTACCTGCCTTACTCACCTCAATTTCCTCGTTTAAGTCCACTAGAAGGGACTCAAGAATGCTAGTTGAGGCCTCAGCAATGTTCCTTGAGGAGACGTGGGCTGAAAGGATGTCCATGGTCAAAGAAGCATCTCTTATGACCTGAGTCACTGCCGCTTGGGCCTTGGCAGAGTATTCTGCCATTAGGTTGTCGGTCTGAAGGTCAGCAGGATGCTGCTTTTCCCCCTGTGTGGTCACATCCTGTGCAGTGAGTGGACGGCTTAGAATAATTGTTTCCTGAATCCTCTCTGATGGTGGGAATGGACAATCAATGAGCAGGGAGTGGTAGATGGCAGTGGAGGATATGTCTGGGTGTTCTCTCACAGCCTCCGGCTCCATGATTGCTGAGGGGCCCTGGAGCATCTCACCAATTTCCAGATCGCTGATGCTCTCGACACTCGACACTAGACGTGCTAGAAGGTTTCTAGACATCTGGCATGGAACAAAGGACTCGTCTGAGTTGCTGTCAAGCTCTGTTTTTATCACTTGCAGGGCAGTTCTGACTGACACTGCTGACCGGACACAGAGCATCCTCAGGTCGGAGTGGGAGCGAGACAGAGGTGAGTGGTTCGAGGGACCACTGCTGCCCTGTGAGTATCTGGATCCCCCCTCCAGCTCAAACTCAGACATGGATGCCTTGAGTTTGGCTGCAGCTTTCCGGACCATGTCCCTTGCCACACCATCAATGTCGAGGCCTTCAATCCCTGTCCGGGAGCCAGCGCTCTGGGACCTGGAAAATGCCTGGTTCTCTAGATAACCAAGGGCATCCAGGGTATCATCGACCACCAAATCCACCAAATCATTGGACATGGCAGTGATTCTGTGACCTAGCTGGATATTCTGTTCTGTCAGCGACCAATCCCACAGGGATCCACCGTACATTTCAGCCATTTTCATCTCGACGGCCCTGTTGATCTTTGCCAGAGACAGGTTCAGCAGGTGGTCGCTTCCTGACTGTCTGACTGACATCCTGGTCTCCGTTCTCTGGACCACCAGACTCTGCACCTTGGCCGACACCGCTGACAGGAAGTAGGACACCCGCACCTCATGTCCTGTCTGAGCGTCGCTCTTTCCCCTTTGGATGCTGCTGATGGTTGCAACAATGACCTGACCTGCCAGTCGTCCTAGCTCTCTCTCAATCTCCTTAGCGGACTTTACAGACAGCCAAGTGAGCGCCATCTGTCCCATAGTATGGCCATTCATTGTGGTTGTGATTGTCCGCAGCATCTGCTCAGCAAACTGACTGCTCGGTGAGCTGATGCTGGTGGAAGGAGCTTCGGCTCCCTGACTGGCACCTCCTATCAGCATGAGCTGGGCTAGTCTGGCGTTGATCTGCTTGAAGATGATCTCCACAATGGCCATGATCAGCCTGGTGTCCGCAGACAGAATAATAGGCCTCATCTTCTTTGGTCTCCTCTGGATGGATGGCAGTATGACCTCACTCAGGTACCTGCGGGCGTCTCTGTGAACCTGACTGAAGATAAAGTTGTGAGACAGTCCGAACACAGACCTCAGGGGGTCTGAGCGGGGTCTGTCCCAATCCTCTCTATCTCCGTTCTCAGATGCTGAGGAATATCTTCTTGGGTTGTCATCTTCTTCCTCATTTCCCAAAGACTCCTCTGACCTGAAGAGCACCCCACAACAAAGATATGGTAACAACGACAATAACAAACCTTTCTGGACACAAACACTGCTTTAAAACATTATTTAAAAGAATCAACTAAAGTCATACAGATGCAGGATCTTAATTTGATCACCCTGTTGCAGGAGAACTTTCCTGCAATGTAGGAAATGTAAAACGTATAGTGTATTTGAGGTTTTAAAAGGCTTCTGAAGTCCACTTTGACATTTCAGACTAGATTTTTTTCCCTTACGAATAATGTATCAACCCCTTCAAAAATGTCCATTAATTATAATCCAGATATTAATTCACATTTCCTAATGCTGCAGGATTATTTTCCTGCTGTAGCAAACGTAAGTTCCTACATCTGTATTCAGTGGAAATAAATCATTTTAGAGAAGTCATTATTTATACACATGTATGAAGTTAAGGAATTAACTGTTCCAACCATTATGGGGAGGAATAAGCTACAGGGGGGTACATACGAAAGGGGGGAGGGGAAGGGAGTTGGGTTCCGTGTCCTGGCACCAGTTCTAGGGCTGGTGACCTCGCTTGGCCCATGACTTGGCCCAAGGTTGAATCTGACGCTGCGGCATATGGAGGCCGCTTCCAGATCTGCTTCATTGATTACGACTGAAGACCAGGAGGAGGAAGTTGATGATGATGATGATGGTGTCCAGGGCAAATGCCTGTACATGATGAGATCAAGGGCAGGGACCACCACTGTTGAAGAGTCCTCCTTCACCCATGACACGATGTTCTTGCACTTAGCATGAGCTTCAACTATGGTGGACTGTAATGTAAAAGAACAGCCGGGAAAGATTGTTCTAAAATTGAACATTCAATTAAATCCACCGTCTGTCTACATTGTGATGTCTTTATTATCTAACCTGAATGCCACAACTTATTAAATAATGTTATTCTATTCAACTTCCTCCGACCTTGTTGTTGAGATATAAAGCCTGCTCACCAGGTTCCCATTGTCTAGACTCAAAGTGCTGACTCGCCAGCTCCTGGTACATTTACTGTAGTATTGTAATAGAATATCTATGCCAGGGATCGGCAACTTTTATGGGCGTGGGGGCCAAAAAAATCTGAACTCATCATGAGGGGCCGCAGTGGCTCGCGGGTCTTCATTCCCACATCCATACCCACACATGTAGTCTGAGTCGGCCCTTGCGTTTTGGGGGCCCCAAGCAACATTTTGTTGGGGCCTGCCCCCCACTCTGCCAGCAAATGATTTTAGCGGATCCCCTCTTGACAGTGGAGAGACAAAATTGAAGTTTTAGGGTTAATTTCCTGCAATTCTGCACATTTTGCCATGTGGCATAGCGAAAATGTTGCCGTTTTAAAGCAAGTTTGCTGCAATTCTTCACATTTTACCCTGGGGCAGAGAGAACATTTTGAAATTGTAGAACTACTTTCATGTAATTCTACTCATTTGATATCTGAGTGAGCGTGACTAACAAAATCAATGCCCCCTCCCCATTGCCCCCTCCCCATTCGACCATGATTACTACAAATTTAGATAGCTGGCCGCTAGACTAACTTACCCCCCAAAAAATGTTTTAGCTGACATGGGCTAATTGAGTGACTGTCAGTGACTGACATAGCAAGAGAAAAACTGCTGATGCAAAACCAAAATTGAAAACGGCACCTTGTGTATTCTACTATTCTAACTCTCAACAATAAGTTGAGACCCTGACTGAGTTCCATTCTTTTTTTTTATTGATCCGCGGGCTTACAAAAGGGGATCCACGGCCACCAGTTGCCCATCCCTGATCTAGACTGCATCCCAAATGGCACCCTATTCCCTATATAGTGCCCTGCTTTTGACCAGGGCCCATAGAGTTCTGATCAAAGGTAGGGCATATATTTGGAAAATGGCACCATTTGGGATGCACCCATAGTCTATTTTACCGTCTCCTTGATGTTAGAAAATTCCAGCGCTAACTCTAACTCACCCTTTCATGCATATTCTCAGTCGAAAGAATCCATTGCCTGCAAAAGGGATAAATAGATGAGTACTGTTAATTATTAAAACTATCTAACCCTTGACCTCTACGGGACTAGCCTATATACATGTACACCACAAACACACCCTCTGATTGGTTCTTTGGTCAGTTGCAGAACACACAGTATAGAGAATAGGAGGTAAGTATGGGGAAGACAAAGAGCTACCTACTTCTCATTCATATCCTCCCCTGAGAATTCGAGTTCTGAGGAGGAGCTTCTCCGGGCCAAGGACAGGTTGTAATGAAAAGTCTGCTGTGGCTCCCATGTGTTAGATGGGCCGGCTAAGTCCTGATCAGCCTCCTGCATCTCACTCTCTGCTTCAGTCTCCTGTGACTGAGATGGGCCGGCTGACTCTGGATCAGCCTCCTGCATCTCTCTCTCTGCTTCAGTCTCCTCTGACTGAGATGGTCCGGCTGACTCTGGATCAGCCTCCTGCATCTCTCTCTCTGCTTCAGTCTCCTGTGACTGAGATGGGCCGGCTGACTCTGGATCAGCCTCCTGCATCTCTCTCTCTGCTTCAGTCTCCTCTGACTGAGATGGTCCGGCTGACTCTGGATCAGCCTCCTGCATCTCTCTCTGAGATTTTACATATCACCTTTCTCAACTCTCATTAATTAGCCTACATTATTTATCACTATATATCACCTTGGCGATCACCTTTACCCAATTACTCACTATTTCTGAATTTGGCAGATGGCAAGACTTATCTTGCCTTTCAAAATGTTTAATATAAAAAATATACATCTCTATTTAAAAAAAACTGAAAAACAAAGCCTACCTCCACTTCTTTCTTCTCCATATTATCTCCAGTTGTATCACATATTAATGCTTTAAAAAAATTATGATACAATTACATTGCAATAAAATGCGGGATAATACATTTTCAACCACCAACGACACCAACTTGATGACTGAATGAAGAGTCAAATGTTATCTGATCTGTTTCGAACGTGATCACGTATGACGTAATAGATATACATCGCAGACGTAATTGTGCGGTAACTGCAACAGTCAGCAGGTAGCGGCAAAATCAACAATGAAAACAACAGATACCAGACTAGACCACTGAGCGTTACACACCATTACAGTCAAATCAATTCTGCCTCATAAAAAATAAAAATCGGCCACCACAAGCAGACTTCATCCAAAATATGTAAAGGAAAATTGTTTCAAAGTGTGTTTGTAAAATGTAAGGCTCTGATATATATTTACACCTACGCCTGTTTCTTTGATAAAAAACAAGCAAACAAACATGTACACCCACTTAAAAAACCCACCCACCCTTTGCAACAGATACCATTTTGGTTAATAATAATAATAATTAGTCTGCTGATATCAACCTTTGGTGTTGCTATGCTATATAATTAGCACTTCCCAATGTCTAGACTCGAATATTTGACAGCATTATGTCGATATCACCATTAACTGTTGTGTGGCGCTAGAATGCACAAAAGAACATGGGTGATTAAAAGCAGGCAACATGTCAATCAATGTCAATCAACATCAATTTTTGACCTCATCCAAGCCCCACCCATTCACTGGGCAGCCTTTATAAACTAGCTCTCATCATCATCTCAGCCTTACTGATTTTGTCTCTGTCTTGAACGGTTGTGTCCAGGGTCTTCTGTCAGTCTCAACATCGTAACTTTAAAGGTATGCTGCTTGAATGGTGGTGTTACAACTCCCTTCATTTTGCATTATGTCATAGCATTGTGTTTTACGCATCTCACGTTGCGGTTCTATTCATTTCATGTTTTTAGGAAGTTGGTGGATCCGTGTCGGTTGTGTTTTGCCTTTCGCAGTGACTAGCTAGCTAACATGCCACGTAACGGCGTGGTGTTTTGCCCGTTTATACCTAACTAACGTTCGCTAGTTAATTGATATACATTGAGTGACTCTTTTAAAGTTAAGTCTCATCCTAATAGTAAACCAATGACTTGGAGTAGTTATAGCATGCTTAACGATAGTTAATTAGTTGAATGTAACGCGGTAACTCCGGTGCTGTGCATTTCAGTTTCACCGGACGTGACTGGCTTACGGGGTGACAACTGCTAATTCACATGGCTAACTAGTTAAGCCTTGCGGGTTACCATAAGCCAATTATTTGTCCCTCTCGTGTTACTATAAGCTCACTTGTAGGTGGCAAGTACTTGACAATTCTACTTTAATCTACTTGGAATTTATTTCGATTAAAGACCGTGGAAAGCCGGGCCATGTGGCATCTGATCTGTACCAAATATGGCCGCTTGCTTTAAACAATGGGATGTACTCAAGTTCATGGCGCTAACGTCCTTAGCTCGCTTTGAAAAGTATATTAATGCCGGTGTAACACTCGGCTCTGTATTTAATCGGGACGTAGCCAGTTAACTAGTTACTTTTCGTGGTTTGCTGTCATTCAAACGGTGGGAGAATTTAACAATCAGCCCATCCCGATGTAAAAATGCTAACTAATGTATTGCCAAGCTTGCAAATATGTGCACAATTCGACTGGGTCCGGCGCAGGGTGTGGTTGTGATTTGATTAGATGACTCGTTTATAGTTTGAATGCTGTTAAGTCGGTGTAGGTTTTGAATATTATTATTTTAAAAAGCTCAATGAAATGACGTTTGAACCAGACAGTTTAACACTGCTGCAGCATCTGGCTGCAGTTCAGTGTAGTGAACTGTACGTTCTATAGATCTAAACATAACTATACTAAAGCCTGAGTTCACTTTGCACAACAGTAACTAAGCTACAGTACCAGTAAAAAATGTCTCGTTTGCCCGTGTATGAAACATCAGGCAAATCCCCGCCTTATTTTAGTTCATTGGTCACCATAGCAGCACCCACCCGTAGTCTGCGCTCCAGCAGGTATATCTCACTGGTCATTCCCAAAGCCAACACCTCCTTTGGCCGCCATTCCTTCCAGTTCTCTGCTGCCAATGACTGGAACGAATTGCAAAAATCTCTGAAGCTGGAGACACTTATCTCCCTCAATAACTTTAAGCATCAGTTGTCAGAGCACCTTACCGATCACTGCACCTGTACACAGCCCATCTGAAATTAGCCCACCCAACTACCTCATCCCTATATTGTTATTTATTTTGCTCTTTTGCACCCCAGTATCTCTATTTGCACATAATCTCTTGCACATCTAGCATTCCAGTGTTAATACTATTGTAATTATTCTGCACTATAGCCTATTTATTGCCTTACCTCCATAACTTGCTACATTTGCACACACTGTATATATATTTTCTGTTGTATTTCTGACTTTATGTTTTTTACCCCATATGTAACTCTGTGTTTTTTTTATTGCACTGCTTTGCTTTATCTTGGCCAGGTCGCAGTTGTAAATGAGAACCTGTTCTCAACTGGCTTACCTGGTTAAATAAAGGTGAAATACAATTTTTTTTTAAATAAAATTGGCAACTAAAGCAAATTGTTCATACTAAATACCCCATAGGCATGGAATGGGCATGTGGGAATACTTTCCGCAGGATGGGTGATAAGAATAGAATTGTGCTGTCCTTGCCCACTTTCCCACTAGCCACAGTACATCTGTTCACTCCATAGCAGTCTAGGTGACATTGAAGAGCTGTCAACTGGCAGTACATTGGTCAAAGGTTGTGCAGAGTGGCCTGGCTTACTCCAGCTAATTCAACAATTTCAGTTTATGGGGGATTTGGATTGCCAAGACCACAAATTAGGCTGTTTTCCCATTAATGTGCATTTCACTGATGGCCCACTGCCATTTCAGTCACTCAATATCTATCCTCCTGTGTTGCAGCACCATGTCTAACACCGAACGTACCTTCATTGCCATCAAGCCTGATGGTGTCCAGAGGGGGCTTGTGGGAGATATCATTAAGGGCTTTGAGCAGAGGGGCTTGTGGCCATGAAGATGATCCAGGTATGTGAATAACTGAATCTGTTCAGAGGCGCTTCTAGTAGGGTTCAATGGCATTTAACTGCTTAATATTGAACTGAGTTTCTTTGTGTGATTGCAGGCGTCTGAGGACCTTGTCAAGCAGCACTACATTGACCTGAAGGCCATGCCCTTCTATGGCGGCCTTTGCTCATTCATGCATTCTGGTCCAGTTGTTGCCATGGTAACTATCCTCCCCATGCATGCACTACGCACAGCCCGTTTCAAAATGCTGGTTCATTGCTAGATTCATAGTGGCTCACTGCTAATGCCACCCTGGACACTATACTTCAGGTTCTCTTGAGCGGTGCTTGCGATATAATTAATCGTTACTCCTTATAGTCCAAGGACCTTACATGTTCTGTTTAAATGCAAATTGGCTCTGGAAGCCAAAACAGGCAAATACTCCATTTAAATGTTAGAAACATTGGGAGTAAAGAGGGAAATGGACACCATGAATCCATGCAAGTCACGTACCACAGCAAGGAATTTTGACTCCCAAAACGAACAATGGTAAACGAATAAACTGTGGAAAATGCGATGATTATGCACAATTCTGTGTCTGGTTTTTCAGAATGCTCTTCACTCTTGTCAATTGATATTTCTGGATCCTGTTACAAAAATTGTTGACACACAAACTTACCTTATATCTATTTTTCTTCTGGGTGCTTTCTTCTGCAATGGAGTTGAAAGAATGAATTAGTCTGTGACTGTCCTACAAAGCTGCTGTCACCACTGCCAAAAAAGGTACTGCCAGCCAGTCAGGTACATGTGTGATTGTGCATGGGTGTGTTGTGAAGGGGAGTTGACAGCAGCTTGCACAGTGGTCAGGTGAGTTGGTGAAACAACTACAGTGCCCTCAAAGTATTCACACCCCTTGACTTTTTCCACATTTTGTTATTACATTTAGATTTTGTGTCACTGATCTACACACAATACCCCATCATGTCAAAGTGGAATTATGTTTTTTAGAAATGTTTACAAATTAATAAAAATGGAAAGGTGAAATGCCATGAGTCAATAAGTATTCAACCCCTTTGTTTTGGCAAGCCTAAATTACTTCAGGAGTAAAAATGTGTTTAACACGTCAGATAAGTTGCATGGACTCACTCTGTGCAATAATGGTGTTTAACATGATTTTTTAATGACTACCCCATCTCTGTACCCCACACATACAATTTATCTGTAAGGTCTCTCAGTCAAGCAGGGTGGTGGCGGCATCATGTTATGGGTATGCTTGTCATCGGCAGGGACAAGGGAGTTTTTTTAGGATAAAAATAAAAGGAATAGGGCTAAGAACAGGCAAAATCCTAAAGGAAAACCTGTTTCAGTCTGCTTTCCTACAGACACTGGGAGACAAATCCACCTTTCAGGAGGACAATAACCTGAAACGCAAGGCCAAATATACACAGAGTATACCAAACATTAGGAACATCTTCTATGGCAAGACTTGAAAATGGCTATCTAGCAATAATCAACAACCAACTTGAAAGAGCTTGAAGAATATTTTAAAGAATAATGGGTAAATATTGTACAATCCTGGTTTGTAAAGCTCTTAGAGACTTACCCAGAAAGCCAGCTGTAATTGCTGCCAAAGTAGATTCTAACATGCATTGACTCAGGGGGTTGAATACTTACCTAATCAAAATATATTCGTATTTTATTTTCCATTAATAAAAAAAAAAGTCGAATTTTTGTGCCACTTTGTAACAACAAAATGTGGAAAAAGTCAAGGGGTGTGAATACTTTTTGAAGGCACTGTATTTCTCCTTTAACATGCGTGTGAAAGAGACATACTGTGTAAGTAGATATTGCTAATTAGTGTAGATCATTTTGTTACTAGCACATATATTATATTCATAAGAGATAGATTAAGGAGTTTGGGGTTATTTTGAGAGGTTCACCAACTACACAGCTGTAACCTGCTGCTGAAATCACAAATCTGTAAATTAGTCAGACAGACCAGAGAATAGATAGAATCTGTGTTGATCCTAAACCTAAACACAAATTACCATTCATTTCACAACTGCAGCTATTTTTCCATGTCTGATCTGCAGGGCAAATATATTTATTTTTGACTCTCAAGACACCCTCATGAGAACAAAAATTAAGTAAAATGCTGATGAGGCCCATATATGCACTTCCCACCCGTTATAGTTGCTGTTGGTTTCTGCATTAGGGGGACTACAGGGGA
This sequence comes from Coregonus lavaretus, assembly GCF_964263955.1. Classification (NCBI taxonomy): domain Eukaryota; kingdom Metazoa; phylum Chordata; class Actinopteri; order Salmoniformes; family Salmonidae; genus Coregonus; species Coregonus lavaretus. Next base: position 12,004 of record NW_028162815.1, read on the forward strand.
CAACTCTTTGTTTGTTTGGTGTTAAGGTTCATTCATCATAAAGACATTTCTCCAGCCTATTATATTACAGGAGTACCTCAGGACAGACCAAAACAATAAATGTGATAAAGATGCACTGAAACACGAGGAGAGAGAAATGATTTGGCTGAATGCAGATCCAAACGCCTTATGAGGAGAAATGTAGGTGTTGGAATGCTACCTATCCTGACTGACGTCTTAAAGGAGGATCTAAAGTATGTAACACATGGTGCTGTGACTGTCATTCATCTGGAGTCTGTAGGTGTGTTTCTCTCAAAGCTGTGGCTCAGCAGGGAGGGAGGTCCCTTTGGTGCAGTAAAAAATAAAGCAGTCAATTTCACAGTGCGAATGGCACCATCAAGCAAACTGTTCTATGAGCCATAATGGGAGCATGAATGCAAAGTAAGGGTTCATATTAGCTTCACTTTCTGATGTGTCTGTCTGGCCTGGGTCTTGTTCTGCTGATAAACTGGGTCAGATAGGCTGTGCCTTCAGAAAGTATTCATACCCCTTGACTTGATTTCCCCCCCTCAGTTTGGTCAGAGGTCCAGCTCTAGGCAGTCTGGGTAGTTCCATATTTATAGAGACCAATGTGCTCTTGGAAACTTTCAACACTCTAGAAATTGTTTTATACCATTCCCCAGATATGCCTTGTCACAATTCTACCTCAGAGATCTACGGACAGTTCCATGGACTTCATGGTATAGTTTCTGCTCTTCAAAAAGAAAAGGAAAGCCGCACACTCTAGGAGCTCAGATGCAATAATGTAATATCTTAATAACCAACGTTTCGACAGACAAGCTGTCTTCATCGGGGTATAATGACAAACACTGTGGGTCACTGGTTTATATAGTGTGAAAGGACACACGCAGGTCTCTGTAATCATGGCCGGGTGTGGCCTAATAGCATTGGCCAATTCACAGATAAAAACAACATACAAAAAACATGGATAGCATATGATCATAGATACTTAGCTACATAGGCCCACAACATTTACAATGAATAGCAAAATCACAAGAATGGCTTCAAATCAAAGTCTACGTTGAGACCGAAGGGAGCAAGGGTCTGCTCTGACATGCACTATCAACTGTGGGACCTCAAATAGACAGGTGTGTTTTATTTCTAAATCATGTCCAAACAATGGAATTGTCCACAGGTGGACTCCAATCAAGTTGTAGCAACGGCTCAAGGATGATCAAAGGAAATTGGATGCAACTGAGTGCAATTGGGAGGGTCATAGCAAAGGGGTGTGAATACTTGTGTAAATTAGATATTGCTGCATTTAATTTTAAATACATTTGCATATATTTCAAAAACATGTTTTCACTTTGTCATTATGGGGTATTGTGTGTAGATTGGTGAGAAAAAAATACATATTTAACCAATTTTGAATTTAAGCTGTAACAACAAAATGGGGAATAAGTCAAGGGGTATGAATACTTTCTCTAGGCACTGTACGTTAAGTATTTAATCCAAAGTTGTGTGAAGCTGGTCAATTTTACACACTATCAGATATAGAGGAGCGCCTTCCTCATAAAATGGCAGCTTTAGTCAAGATGGAATTCACTGTGAATAGTTCTAATCCATTGTTGTGGCTGGTAACAAACAGATTATCAGGTCAACATAGAGTAGACTACAAGTTTGACAGCTTTTCTATACTAGTTTAAGCATTATAGTCAATCTATAATGTTATTGTTCTCTGCGATATCATCATGAAACAGAACAAATATAATAGCCAAGAATCAAGGAAATTAAGTTGTATTTTATCCATTACACAAACATTTGTAAAACCCTAAAAGCAGACAAAGAAATATACAGGATGTGCATTCTGAAAACAGAATATAATTGCTCAAATTAAGCGGAAAAAACAGGACAACGAAGACATGGTCTCTTGCTGTGAATAAATAATTCCTCAAGTCAAGTCCTTTTCATGGTAAAATGTCTTCTTGAAGAGAATGCTAGTTGTATTGAGGGAGCTTGGTGTCTTGATCCCATTTGTGATGCTCTTCTTCAAAAGTCTTTTGTAATGCAACAACCTGAAATGTAGTAGAGAAAAATCTACCAAATTAATATTATTCAAATATCTTTCTTAGATTTATTTATTTGTATCAAAAAATGACCCAGTGTTGATTTTATTTTCTGCTTTCCGAAAATAAAATATTCAGGAAAAACAAGACTCGCCTGAAGAGAGGGGCATGGCCCTTGTTGTTGGCCAGGGAGAAGAAGCCGCTGTTTGGGGAGAAGTCCAGGCAGTGGGCCCTGTAAATGGTTTTCCTCTGGAACATGGGGAAGTTCGAGAACACTGTGAAGCTGGGGATATGAACCTGAAATGATAAGGGTAGACACATTGATGACAGTAAAAGAGAGACATGGTTTTACTTCATTTAAAATCAATTCAAACTTTATTCATATCCAAGTCATGCTTTAATAAAACCTCTTATATACATTATAGCTGTAATGATGACAAAGACAACATTAGGTTGGTTTGTGTGTGTGTGAGAGAGACTGACCAATCGGGCAGCCTCGTCGTCAGCCCTGGAGGCGATGGCCAGGATCTCGGAGGTGGGGTTGAAGCGGAGAGAGGTGGCAGAGGTCACCAGGTTCATGATGGCCTTCAGAGGCTTGGGGTTGTTCTGCCGCATACACACCTCCTGGGAGTACACGTTCACCACACCTGCCGCTGACCTGAGATAATAGAAATGGTAGAAAATGTATGTGAAAAACTTGAGTGTGCTACAGGTATCCTAGGTATTTCTATATAAAAAAATGTAATTGGGTCGTTCCACGAAATGGGTGCCTTTTGATATTTTATGTAGAAATTGTGTACAAATCGTACATTTTAAAAGCCTGTTATATTAAATGACATGTCCTTTAACATAGACCACATTATATAAATAAAGACTTGCTAAAGTGCCAACATTTCTGCATTATGACATGTCCCTTCGTCAACCATGTGTCACCTCTAGGAAGATTTTAACCCACTTAACCCCAACATTTCTCCAAGTTTCACCATCATTGTACAGCCCTTGTTATTTTGTTGCTTTGACAAAGTCATTTCTGAAGATGATTTATTTAATGTTATTAATTTACGTCTGTCCCTCATTTTAAGATCAACCATGTTACTTGAACTGAATTCTCGTTTTAATAAAATGAAACTATTCCTTTTTAATATTTCCCCCCCCAAAAAAACATAGAACATCTAACAGTCAAATCGTAGAGTAAAAGCAGGTGAACTGGTTCTACTCTTTTTGGCCATTTTCTGGTGTTTTGTGGTGGAAAACTGAGTGGGTCGAGCATAACACGTCAACCGTGTAATCCATAGATAGACAGGCTAGTCATTTTCTAACTTATTTTTTTTTGTGAAGATTGCATTTAATTAACACTTCCTGTTGCACAAAACAAGATTCCATTCCCCCTGTCACCATGAAATGTATGGCTGATTAAAGATGAAATCATCAACCCTGTTATGCTCAACCCTGTTACTTTATTTGGCACTTAATAGGCACTTACTATAATTGTTTTATTTAACCTCTTAAAAGTGGGAAAACATGTTTTTTATTAAGTTGAATGTGCTCTTTATGACAATGTTAAAATGTGTTACACTTCTTAAAAAGGCACCTAATTGGTGGAACAGCCCAATTATCCTGAAGGTTTTGTGACAGAATCATGCATAAAATCTAAAAAAGACATCTGAAGTAAGACAAACAGGACAATACAAACATTGCAATGGTTTGATCACAAAACGACAGTCAATCGCTGCTGAATCATATCAGCAAGGAAATGGATGAATGAATAAATGAGCTACACACCAACAACCTTATGAAAACAAAATGGCTGACTCACCCGCAGGCCAGATACTGTCCGTTCCTGGATGCAGCTATGGAGGTCCCACTCACACAGCCATCATCTGTGAACCTGTTCAGGCATTTACTGCTCCTCATGTCCCATATGTACACCTCACCCTCCTCTGCAACATCAAAAAGGTTTAGTACATACAGGTACCCATGTACAGCTTTAAAGGTGCAATATGCAGAAATCGCTCCGCCATTTCCTTTTTGCTAAAATGCTAGTGACAAAACAAGCAGTGGTCGCCAATGCAGTGGTCACTTTGAGTCGAAATGCAAGCCACATTTTTTTTTTTAACATGACAAAAAACACAAGCCTATATATGAAACATTAACCAATTAAAAATTGTTCTGTAGCAATGAGGTTTGTAGTAGGCTATAGGCCCAATACATTATCACTGAATATTGGCTATGCTTGAACTGCCCTGCCAATGTTGTTCTTCTCAGATCTGTTTGAAATTATATTTCAAAATTGTAGGTATATGATCACACTGGTAATAGATCATTTGCTGTATTACTTAAGGCACAGCTGAGTGAGCATAATCATTTGCTTTTATTTATTTTACTGGACTGATGGCCTGCATCTGATGATCACTCTGAGGGGAAGGAGAGAGCAGCGGTGAGGCTGCCTCTCACCAGAAAAGGGGACACAGTCTTCCAGCTGATGGAGAAACTCAAGTCGCACTGCATTATTTCTGCCTCATGCACCAATTCATGTTGTTAATACGATGGCCAGTTAAAGTGAAATATTCCTCGATATAAAAAAGAGTCACGCCACTAATAACACTTTGTTATACTGGTTGTAGTGTGAGTGGAAGTAGGGAGAATGCGCATCGACAGTGCTGAATAACAACTTAAACTTACTCATAAAAACAGCAGCGCTTTGCTGTATTCGTTGAGTCTCTCTCAAGTCATGGTTTTAAAAATTAAGACATTTCACAGTATCAACTTTGCTGTGCGCTCGAGGCTTCTTTTTACAGTCTATGGCTCGAGGAAACTGTGCAGACACAGTGATCTGAGCTATCTGATTGGCCAGCGGTAGGCCTGTATTTGCTCTCTGGGCCTGCCGGGTAAGTGGAGTTCTACCTTCAGACACATGACATTTTTCAAAACGGGAACACTTTGCCTTCCCAGTGCTAGGGCTGCTCAATCAAGTGCCCCTACCGCCAACTGCACAAAACAAACACATAAAATAGGAACACAAGGCTTTATCGTTGTTTCTATACAGAAATGTTTGGTGACCGACTAGGAATACCTTGAAGATTGACTGGTTGGTGACCACTGGTGTAGAGAATCATTGTATCATCTGAACTGCTGTTAAATATATTTTCCATAAACAAAAAATATTGTATTTTCAGCTGTTTGAAGTTGGTGTACAAAACCGAAAGTAAAAGACACAAAAACAAATCTACCGCTTCTTAGACTTGCTTTCAAAGAGAGTGACAGATATATAACTCACATTTCTATGTGAATTTGGTCAGGTCGCCCAAAAAGTTACATATTGCAGCTTTAACTAAAATCATCTAAAAAAAGGCTTTAGGATGTGATTGGGATGTGGCTGTGTGTCTTTTTAGACCAGGGTAAAACCCACCAGAATTGGTGAAGACTTTGCTGTCGTCGTGGGAGAAAGACACTCCCGTAATGTTTCCGTTGATCTTCATGCTTTTCACTACCTCCTTTGTCTGAAAAAAACAACAATGAGAAAATACTGACATTTATGCAATGCATGTGGTTGTCACATCATTTTTCATTATGAAGCTTACCGTTAGTTCCAAGTCACATGGTGTTTGGTTTACAAGCACACAACGCCTGATCCAAAATGCATTCTTATGTTTTGATCCATTTTGGATGTGTGGTATGTCAGGTATTTGCCATCTACAATCACCTACCTTCATTGTTAACACGTGGAGGTATCCGGAGGTGCCAGTGAGAAGGAGGGATTCTCCATCAGGGGAGACTTCAAACTCTTTCACCCTCTGTTCCCTCAGACCTGGGGGACAACCATAATTGTTACTGCACTCAATCACACCCATTTCAAAAATAACACAGTCTGGCTGAGAATATACAGTGATTTTATCTTTAAACCAATCACAGAACACAATAATTTGCTCAGTAATAACTAGGCTTGGGCGGTATACCATATATGCCGTATAACAGGGTATTTGGAAATAGCCAAAGGATGGATTTCAATAGCGTCAATACAGTTGAAACTTTATTTTCTATACATTTGAATATTTGTAGCTACTTTTTAAGTAAATACCTGCAGTCAACTTGTGCAATACATTAAGGAGATAAAGAAGATGGCGTTCTTCATTTCACCGGTCACATCATTTTTCATTATGAAGCTTACCGTTAGTTCCAAGTCACATGGTGTTTGGTTTACAAGCACACAACGACGAGAGACCGGAGCCTTGTGAGTCACTCAATGTTTTGCACCACGTGCCAGGTGATCTAGGGGTGGCAGGTAGCCTGGCGGGTAGGAGCATTGGGCCAGTAACCGAAAGGTTGCTGGATCGAATCCCTGAGCTGACAAGGCAAAAATCTGTCGCTCTGTCCCTTAGCAAGGCAGTTAAACCCACTGTTCCCCGGCCGCCGTTGACATGGATGTTGATTAAGGCAGCCCCCCGCACCTCTCTGATTCAGAGGGGTTGGGTTAAATGCAGAAGACACATTTCAGTTGAATACATTCAGTTGTAAAACTGACTAGGTATCCCCCTTTGCCCTAGTTACACCACTAAATGTTTGCTAGATATCTTCTAACTATTAAGTTAACTGTCTAAAATTTGCTAAAAACAAGCTTCTCTTCGTAACAGCAGAGAATCCCCTCCTGGATCAAGAGCGTTGCCGTCTAATATTGTGCATCAAACTGTGTATCATTTTTTTGTTACTTGTATAACTTTGAGATGGGATGTCTGTCCTGCAAATAATTTAGGTCAGAGACTGTATAAAATGTTCACAATGAGATTTTACGTGTACTTGTTAGCATTAATAACAGGTTAGATTACTACCTTACAGCCAACAGGTTAGATTACTACCTTACAGCCAACAGGTTAGATTACTACCTTACAGCCAACAGGTTAGATTACTACCTTACAGCCAACAGGATAGATTACTACCTTACAGCCAACAGGATAGATTACTACCTAACAGCCAACACGATAGATTACTACCTCACAGCCAACAGGTTAGATTACTACCTTACAGCCAACAGGATAGATTACTACCCTACAGCCAACAGGATAGATTACTACCCTACAGCCAACAGGATAGATTACTACCTTACAGCTAACAGGATAGATTACTACCTTACAGCCAACAGGATAGATTACTACCTTACAGCCAACAGGATAGATTATTACCTTACAGCCAACAGGTTAGATTACTACCCAACAGCCAACAGGATAGATTACTACCCAACAGCCAACAGGTTAGATTACTACCTTACAGCCAACAGGTTAGATTACTACCTTACAGCCAACAGGTTAGATTACTACCTTACAGCCAACAGGTTAGATTACTACCTTACAGCCAACAGGTTAGATTACTACCTTACAGCCAACAGGATAGATTACTACCTTACAGCCAACAGGATAGATTACTACCTAACAGCCAACACGATAGATTACTACCTCACAGCCAACAGGTTAGATTACTACCTTACAGCCAACAGGATAGATTACTACCCTACAGCCAACAGGATAGATTACTACCCTACAGCCAACAGGATAGATTACTACCTTACAGCTAACAGGATAGATTACTACCTTACAGCCAACAGGATAGATTACTACCTTACAGCCAACAGGATAGATTATTACCTTACAGACAACAGGTTAGATTACTACCCAACAGCCAACAGGATAGATTACTACCCAACAGCCAACAGGTTAGATTACTAATTTACAGCCAACAGGTTAGATTACTACCTTACAGCCAACAGGTTAGATTACTACCTTACAGCCAACAGGTTAGATTACTACCTTACAGCCAACAGGTTAGATTACTACCTTACAGCCAACAGGTTAGATTACTACCCAACAGCCAACAGGTTAGATTACTACCCAACAGCCAACAGGTTAGATTACTACCTTACAGCCAACAGGTTAGATTACTACCTTACAGCCAACAGGTTAGATTACTACCTTACAGCCAACAGGTTAGATTACTACCTTACAGCCAACAGGTTAGATGATTACCTTACAGCCAACAGGTTAGATTACTACCTTACAGCCAACAGGTTAGATTACTACCTTACAGCCAACAGGTTAGATTACTACCTTACAGCCAACAGGTTAGATTACTACCTTACAGCCAACAGGTTAGATTACTACCTTACAGCCAACAGGTTAGATTACTACCTTACAGCCAACAGGTTAGATTACTACCTTACAGCCAACAGGTTAGATTACTACCTTACAGCCAACAGGTTAGATTACTACCTTACAGCCAACAGGATAGATTACTACCCAACAGCCAACAGGTTAGATTACTACCTTACAGCCAACAGGTTAGATTACTACCTTACAGCCAACAGGTTAGATTACTACCCAACAGCCAACAGGATAGATTACTACCCAACAGCCAACAGGTTAGATTACTACCTTACAGCCAACAGGTTAGATTACTACCTTACAGCCAACAGGTTAGATTACTACCCAACAGCCAACAGGTTAGATTACTACCTTACAGCCAACATGTTAGATTACTACCTTACAGCCAACATGTTATATTACTACCCAACAGCCAACATGTTAGATTACTACCTTACAGCCAACATGTTAGATTACTACCTTACAGCCAACAGGTTAGATTACCACCTTACAGCCAACAGGATAGATTACCACCTTACAGCCAACAGGATAGATTACTACCTTACAGCCAACAGGATAGATTACTACCTTACAGCCAACAGGTTAGATTATTACCTTACAGCCAACAGGTTAGATTACTACCTTACAGCCAACAGGTTAGATTACTACCTTACAGACAACAGGTTAGATTACTACCTTACAGCCAACAGGTTAGATTACTACCTTACAGCCAACAGGTTAGATTACTACCTTACAGCCAACAGGTTAGATTACTACCTTACAGCCAACAGGTTAGATTACTACCTTACAGCCAACAGGTTAGATTACTACCTTACAGCCAACAGGATAGATTACTACCCAACAGCCAACAGGTTAGATTACTACCTTACAGCCAACAGGTTAGATTACTACCTTACAGCCAACAGGTTAGATTACTACCCAACAGCCAACAGGTTAGATTACTACCTTACAGCCAACATGTTAGATTACTACCTTACAGCCAACATGTTATATTACTACCCAACAGCCAACATGTTAGATTACTACCTTACAGCCAACATGTTAGATTACTACCTTACAGCCAACAGGTTAGATTACCACCTTACAGCCAACAGGATAGATTACCACCTTACAGCCAACAGGATAGATTACTACCTTACAGCCAACAGGATAGATTACTACCTTACAGCCAACAGGTTAGATTACTACCTTACAGCCAACAGGTTAGATTACTACCTTACAGCCAACAGGTTAGATTACTACCTTACAGCCAACAGGTTAGATTACTACCTTACAGCCAACAGGTTAGATTACTACCTTACAGCCAACAGGTTAGATTACTACCTTACAGCCAACAGGTTAGATTACTACCTTACAGCCAACAGGATAGATTACTACCCAACAGCCAACAGGTTAGATTACTACCTTACAGCCAACAGGTTAGATTACTACCTTACAGCCAACAGGTTAGATTACTACCCAACAGCCAACAGGATAGATTACTACCCAACAGCCAACAGGTTAGATTACTACCTTACAGCCAACAGGTTAGATTACTACCTTACAGCCAACAGGTTAGATTACTACCCAACAGCCAACAGGTTAGATTACTACCTTACAGCCAACATGTTAGATTACTACCTTACAGCCAACATGTTATATTACTACCCAACAGCCAACATGTTAGATTACTACCTTACAGCCAACATGTTAGATTACTACCTTACAGCCAACAGGTTAGATTACCACCTTACAGCCAACAGGATAGATTACCACCTTACAGCCAACAGGATAGATTACTACCTTACAGCCAACAGGATAGATTACTACCTTACAGCCAACAGGTTAGATTACTACCTAACAGCCAACAGGTTAGATTACTACCTAACAGCCAACAGGTTAGATTACTACCTAACAGCCAACAGGATAGATTACTACCTTACAGCCAACAGGTTAGATTACTACCTTACAGCCAACAGGTTAGATTACTACCTAACAGCCAACAGGATAGATTACTACCCTACAGCCAATAGGTTAGATTACTACCCAACAGCCAACAGGATAGATTACTACCCAACAGCCAACAGGTTAGATTACTACCTTACAGCCAACAGGTTAGATTACTACCCAACAGCCAACAGGATAGATTACTACCCAACAGGTTAGATTACTACCCAACAGCCAACAGGTTAGATTACTACTTTACAGCCAACAGGTTAGATTACTACCTTACAGCCAACAGGTTAGATTACTACTTTACAGCCAACAGGTTAGATTACTACCTTACAGCTAACAGGTTAGATTACTACCTTACAGCCAACAGGATAGATTACTACCCAACAGGTAAGATTACTACTTTACAGCCAACAGGATAGATTACTACCCAACAGCCAACAGGTTAGATTACTACTTTACAGCCAACAGGTTAGATTAGTACCCAACAGCCAACAGGTTAGATTACTACCTTACAGCCAACAGGTTAGATTACTACCTTACAGCCAACAGGTTAGATTACTACCTTACAGCCAAAAGGTTAGATTACTACCTTACAGCCAACAGGATAGATTACTACTTTACAGCCAACAGGATAGATTACTACCTTACAGCCAACAGGATAGATTACTACCCAACAGCCAACAGGATAGATTACTACTTTACAGCCAACAGGATAGATTACTACTTTACAGCCAACAGGATAGATTTTTACCTTACAGCCAACAGGTTAGATTACTACCTTACAGCCAACAGGTTAGATTACTACCTTACAGCCAACAGGTTAGATTACTACCTTACAGACAACAGGTTAGATTACTACCTTACAGCCAACAGGTTAGATTACTACCTTACAGCCAACAGGTTAGATTACTACCTTACAGCCAACAGGTTAGATTACTACCCAACAGCCAACAGGATAGATTACTACCCAACAGCCAACAGGTTAGATTACTACCTTACAGCCAACAGGTTAGATTACTACCTTACAGCCAACAGGTTAGATTACTACCCAACAGCCAACAGGATAGATTACTACCCAACAGGTTAGATTCCTACCCAACAGCCAACAGGATAGATTACTACCCAACAGCCAACAGGTTAGATTACTACCTTACAGCCAACAGGTTAGATTACTACTTTACAGCCAACAGGTTAGATTACTACCTTACAGCTAACAGGTTAGATTACTACCTTACAGCCAACAGGATAGATTACTACCCAACAGGTAAGATTACTACTTTACAGCCAACAGGATAGATTACTACCCAACAGCCAACAGGTTAGATTACTACTTTACAGCCAACAGGTTAGATTACTACCCAACAGCCAACAGGTTAGATTACTACCTTACAGCCAACAGGTTAGATTACTACCTTACAGCCAACAGGTTAGATTACTACCTTACAGCCAAAAGGTTAGATTACTACCTTACAGCCAACAGGATAGATTACTACTTTACAGCCAACAGGATAGATTACTACCTTACAGCCAACAGGATAGATTACTACCCAACAGCCAACAGGATAGATTACTACCCAACAGCCAACAGGATAGATTACTACCCAACAGGATAGATTACTACCTTACAGCCAACATGATAGATTACTACCTTACAGCCAACAGGTTAGATTACCACTTTACAGCCAATAGGATAGATTACTACCTTACAGCCAACAGGTTAGATTACTACCTTACAGCCAACAGGTTAGATTACTACCTTACAGCCAACAGGTTAGATTACTACCTTACAGCCAACAGGATAGATTACTACCTTACAGCCAACAGGTTAGATTACTACTTTACAGCCAACAGGATAGATTACTACCTTACAGCCAACAGGTTAGATTACTACCTTACAGCCAACAGGTTAGATTACTACCTTACAGCCAACAGGTTAGATTACTACCCAACAGCCAACAGGTTAGATTACTACCTTACAGTCAACATGTTAGATTACTACCTTACAGCCAACAGGTTAGATTACTACTTTACAGCCAACAGGTTAGATTACTACCTTACAGCCAACAGGTTAGATTACTACTTTACAGCCAACAGGTTAGATTACTACTTTACAGCCAACAGGTTAGATTACTACCTTACAGCCAACAGGTTAGATTACTACCTAACAGCCAACAGGTTGGATTACTACCTTACAGCCAACAGGTTAGATTACTACCTTACAGCCAACAGGTTAGATTACTACCTTACAGCCAACAGGTTAGATTACTACCTTACAGCCAACAGGTTAGATTACTTCCTTACAGCCAACAGGTTAGATTACTACCTTACAGCCAACAGGTTAGATTACTACCTTACAGCCAACAGGTTAGATTACTACCTTACAGCCAACAGGTTAGATTACTACCTTACAGCCAACAGGTTAGATTACTACCTTACAGCCAACAGGTTAGATTACTTCCTTACAGCCAACAGGTTAGATTACTACCTTACAGCCAACAGGTTAGATTACTACCTTACAGCCAACAGGTTAGATTACTACTTTACAGCCAACAGGTTAGATTACTACCTTACAGCCAACAGGTTAGATTACTACCCAACAGCCAACAGGATAGATTACTACCCAACAGCCAACAGGTTAGATTACTACCTTACAGCCAACAGGTTAGATTACTACCCAACAGCCAACAGGATAGATTACTACCCAACAGGTTAGATTACTACCCAACAGCCAACAGGTTAGATTACTACTTTACAGCCAACAGGTTAGATTACTACCTTACAGCCAACAGGTTAGATTACTACTTTACAGCCAACAGGTTAGATTACTACCTTACAGCTAACAGGTTAGATTACTACCTTACAGCCAACAGGATAGATTACTACCCAACAGGTAAGATTACTACTTTACAGCCAACAGGATAGATTACTACCCAACAGCCAACAGGTTAGATTACTACTTTACAGCCAACAGGTTAGATTACTACCCAACAGCCAACAGGTTAGATTACTACCTTACAGCCAACAGGTTAGATTACTACCTTACAGCCAACAGGTTAGATTACTACCTTACAGCCAAAAGGTTAGATTACTACCTTACAGCCAACAGGATAGATTACTACTTTACAGCCAACAGGATAGATTACTACCTTACAGCCAACAGGATAGATTACTACCCAACAGCCAACAGGATAGATTACTACTTTACAGCCAACAGGATAGATTACTACCCAACAGGATAGATTTTTACCTTACAGCCAACAGGTTAGATTACTACCTTACAGCCAACAGGTTAGATTACTACCTTACAGCTAACAGGTTAGATTACTACCTTACAGCCAACAGGATAGATTACTACCCAACAGGTAAGATTACTACTTTACAGCCAACAGGATAGATTACTACCCAACAGCCAACAGGTTAGATTACTACTTTACAGCCAACAGGTTAGATTACTACCCAACAGCCAACAGGTTAGATTACTACCTTACAGCAAACAGGTTAGATTACTACCTTACAGCCAACAGGTTAGATTACTACCTTACAGCCAAAAGGTTAGATTACTACTTTACAGCCAACAGGATAGATTACTACTTTACAGCCAACAGGATAGATTACTACCTTACAGCCAACAGGTTAGATTACTACCTTACAGCCAACAGGTTAGATTACTACCTTACAGCCAACAGGTTAGATTACTTCCTTACAGCCAACAGGTTAGATTACTACCTTACAGCCAACAGGTTAGATTACTACCTTACAGCCAACAGGTTAGATTACTACTTTACAGCCAACAGGTTAGATTACTACCTTACAGCCAACAGGTTAGATTACTACCCAACAGCCAACAGGATAGATTACTACCCAACAGCCAACAGGTTAGATTACTACCTTACAGCCAACAGGTTAGATTACTACCCAACAGCCAACAGGATAGATTACTACCCAACAGGTTAGATTACTACCCAACAGCCAACAGGTTAGATTACTACTTTACAGCCAACAGGTTAGATTACTACCTTACAGCCAACAGGTTAGATTACTACTTTACAGCCAACAGGTTAGATTACTACCTTACAGCTAACAGGTTAGATTACTACCTTACAGCCAACAGGATAGATTACTACCCAACAGGTAAGATTACTACTTTACAGCCAACAGGATAGATTACTACCCAACAGCCAACAGGTTAGATTACTACTTTACAGCCAACAGGTTAGATTACTACCCAACAGCCAACAGGTTAGATTACTACCTTACAGCCAACAGGTTAGATTACTACCTTACAGCCAACAGGTTAGATTACTACCTTACAGCCAAAAGGTTAGATTACTACCTTACAGCCAACAGGATAGATTACTACTTTACAGCCAACAGGATAGATTACTACCTTACAGCCAACAGGATAGATTACTACCCAACAGCCAACAGGATAGATTACTACTTTACAGCCAACAGGATAGATTACTACCCAACAGGATAGATTTTTACCTTACAGCCAACAGGTTAGATTACTACCTTACAGCCAACAGGTTAGATTACTACCTTACAGCTAACAGGTTAGATTACTACCTTACAGCCAACAGGATAGATTACTACCCAACAGGTAAGATTACTACTTTACAGCCAACAGGATAGATTACTACCCAACAGCCAACAGGTTAGATTACTACTTTACAGCCAACAGGTTAGATTACTACCCAACAGCCAACAGGTTAGATTACTACCTTACAGCAAACAGGTTAGATTACTACCTTACAGCCAACAGGTTAGATTACTACCTTACAGCCAAAAGGTTAGATTACTACTTTACAGCCAACAGGATAGATTACTACTTTACAGCCAACAGGATAGATTACTACCTTACAGCCAACAAGATAGATTACTACCCAACAGCCAACAGGATATATTACTACTTTACAGCCAACAGGATAGATTACTACCCAACAGGATAGATTACTACCTTACAGCCAACATGATAGATTACTACCTTACAGCCAACAGGTTAGATTACCACTTTACAGCCAACAGGATAGATTACTACCTTACAGCCAACAGGTTAGATTACTACCTTACAGCCAACAGGTTAGATTACTACCTTACAGCCAACAGGTTAGATTACTACCTTACAGCCAACAGGATAGATTACTACCTTACAGCCAACAGGTTAGATTACTACTTTACAGCCAACAGGATAGATTACTACCTTACAGCCAACAGGTTAGATTACTACCTTACAGCCAACAGGTTAGATTACTACCTTACAGCCAACAGGTTAGATTACTACTTTACAGCCAACAGGTTAGATTACTACCTTACAGCCAACAGGTTAGATTACTACTTTACAGCCAACAGGTTAGATTACTACCTTACAGCCAACAGGTTAGATTACTACCTTACAGCCAACAGGTTAGATTACTACCTAACAGCCAACAGGTTAGATTACTACCTTACAGCCAACAGGTTAGATTACTACCTTACAGCCAACAGGTTAGATTACTACCTTACAGCCAACAGGTTAGATTACTACCTTACAGCCAACAGGTTAGATTACTACTTTACAGCCAACAGGTTAGATTACTACCTTACAGCCAACATGTTTGATTACTACCTTACAGCCAACAGGATAGATTACTACCTTACAGCCAACAGGTTAGATTACTACCTTACAGCCAACAGGTTAGATTACTACCTTACAGCCAAAAGGTTAGATTACTACCTTACAGCCAACAGGATAGATTATTACTTTACAGCCAACAGGATAGATTACTACCTTACAGCCAACAGGATAGATTACTACCCAACAGCCAACAGGATAGATTACTACTTTACAGCCAACAGGATAGATTACTACCCAACAGGATAGATTTTTACCTTACAGCCAACAGGTTAGATTACTACCTTACAGCCAACAGGTTAGATTACTACCTTACAGCTAACAGGTTAGATTACTACCTTACAGCCAACAGGATAGATTACTACCCAACAGGTAAGATTACTACTTTACAGCCAACAGGATAGATTACTACCCAACAGCCAACAGGTTAGATTACTACTTTACAGCCAACAGGTTAGATTACTACCCAACAGCCAACAGGTTAGATTACTACCTTACAGCCAACAGGTTAGATTACTACCTTACAGCCAACAGGTTAGATTACTACCTTACAGCCAAAAGGTTAGATTACTACCTTACAGCCAACAGGATATATTACTACTTTACAGCCAACAGGATAGATTACTACCCAACAGGATAGATTACTACCTTACAGCCAACATGATAGATTACTACCTTACAGCCAACAGGTTAGATTACCACTTTACAGCCAACAGGATAGATTACTACCTTACAGCCAACAGGTTAGATTACTACCTTACAGCCAACAGGTTAGATTACTACCTTACAGCCAACAGGTTAGATTACTACCTTACAGCCAAAAGGTTAGATTACTACCTTACAGCCAACAGGATAGATTACTACTTTACAGCCAACAGGTTAGATTACTACCTTACAGCCAACAGGTTAGATTACTACCTTACAGCCAACAGGTTAGATTACTACCTAACAGCCAACAGGTTAGATTACTACCTTACAGCCAACAAGTTAGATTACTACCTTACAGCCAACAGGTTAGATTACTACCTTACAGCCAACAGGTTAGATTACTACCTTACAGCCAACAGGTTAGATTACTACCATACAGCCAACAGGTTAGATTACTACCTTACAGCCAACAGGTTAGATTACTACCTTACAGCCAACAGGTTAGATTACTACTTTACAGCCAACAGGTTAGATTACTACCTTACAGCCAACAGGTTAGATTACTACCCAACAGCCAACAGGATAGATTACTACCCAACAGCCAACAGGTTAGATTACTACCTTACAGCCAACAGGTTAGATTACTACCCAACAGCCAACAGGATAGATTACTACCCAACAGGTTAGATTACTACCCAACAGCCAACAGGTTAGATTACTACTTTACAGCCAACAGGTTAGATTACTACCTTACAGCCAACAGGTTAGATTACTACTTTACAGCCAACAGGTTAGATTACTACCTTACAGCTAACAGGTTAGATTACTACCTTACAGCCAACAGGATAGATTACTACCCAACAGGTAAGATTACTACTTTACAGCCAACAGGATAGATTACTACCCAACAGCCAACAGGTTAGATTACTACTTTACAGCCAACAGGTTAGATTACTACCCAACAGCCAACAGGTTAGATTACTACCTTACAGCCAACAGGTTAGATTACTACCTTACAGCCAACAGGTTAGATTACTACCTTACAGCCAAAAGGTTAGATTACTACCTTACAGCCAACAGGATAGATTACTACTTTACAGCCAACAGGATAGATTACTACCTTACAGCCAACAGGATAGATTACTACCCAACAGCCAACAGGATAGATTACTACTTTACAGCCAACAGGATAGATTACTACCCAACAGGATAGATTTTTACCTTACAGCCAACAGGTTAGATTACTACCTTACAGCCAACAGGTTAGATTACTACCTTACAGCTAACAGGTTAGATTACTACTTTACAGCCAACAGGATAGATTACTACCCAACAGGTAAGATTACTACTTTACAGCCAACAGGATAGATTACTACCCAACAGCCAACAGGTTAGATTACTACTTTACAGCCAACAGGTTAGATTACTACCCAACAGCCAACAGGTTAGATTACTACCTTACAGCAAACAGGTTAGATTACTACCTTACAGCCAACAGGTTAGATTACTACCTTACAGCCAAAAGGTTAGATTACTACTTTACAGCCAACAGGATAGATTACTACTTTACAGCCAACAGGATAGATTACTACCTTACAGCCAACAAGATAGATTACTACCCAACAGCCAACAGGATATATTACTACTTTACAGCCAACAGGATAGATTACTACCCAACAGGATAGATTACTACCTTACAGCCAACATGATAGATTACTACCTTACAGCCAACAGGTTAGATTACCACTTTACAGCCAACAGGATAGATTACTACCTTACAGCCAACAGGTTAGATTACTACCTTACAGCCAACAGGTTAGATTACTACCTTACAGCCAACAGGTTAGATTACTACCTTACAGCCAACAGGATAGATTACTACCTTACAGCCAACAGGTTAGATTACTACTTTACAGCCAACAGGATAGATTACTACCTTACAGCCAACAGGTTAGATTACTACCTTACAGCCAACAGGTTAGATTACTACCTTACAGCCAACAGGTTAGATTACTACTTTACAGCCAACAGGTTAGATTACTACCTTACAGCCAACAGGTTAGATTACTACTTTACAGCCAACAGGTTAGATTACTACCTTACAGCCAACAGGTTAGATTACTACCTTACAGCCAACAGGTTAGATTACTACCTAACAGCCAACAGGTTAGATTACTACCTTACAGCCAACAGGTTAGATTACTACCTTACAGCCAACAGGTTAGATTACTACCTTACAGCCAACAGGTTAGATTACTACCTTACAGCCAACAGGTTAGATTACTACTTTACAGCCAACAGGTTAGATTACTACCTTACAGCCAACATGTTTGATTACTACCTTACAGCCAACAGGATAGATTACTACCTTACAGCCAACAGGTTAGATTACTACCTTACAGCCAACAGGTTAGATTACTACCTTACAGCCAAAAGGTTAGATTACTACCTTACAGCCAACAGGATAGATTATTACTTTACAGCCAACAGGATAGATTACTACCTTACAGCCAACAGGATAGATTACTACCCAACAGCCAACAGGATAGATTACTACTTTACAGCCAACAGGATAGATTACTACCCAACAGGATAGATTTTTACCTTACAGCCAACAGGTTAGATTACTACCTTACAGCCAACAGGTTAGATTACTACCTTACAGCTAACAGGTTAGATTACTACCTTACAGCCAACAGGATAGATTACTACCCAACAGGTAAGATTACTACTTTACAGCCAACAGGATAGATTACTACCCAACAGCCAACAGGTTAGATTACTACTTTACAGCCAACAGGTTAGATTACTACCCAACAGCCAACAGGTTAGATTACTACCTTACAGCCAACAGGTTAGATTACTACCTTACAGCCAACAGGTTAGATTACTACCTTACAGCCAAAAGGTTAGATTACTACCTTACAGCCAACAGGATATATTACTACTTTACAGCCAACAGGATAGATTACTACCCAACAGGATAGATTACTACCTTACAGCCAACATGATAGATTACTACCTTACAGCCAAAAGGTTAGATTACTACCTTACAGCCAACAGGATAGATTACTACTTTACAGCCAACAGGTTAGATTACTACCTTACAGCCAACAGGTTAGATTACTACCTTACAGCCAACAGGTTAGATTACTACCTAACAGCCAACAGGTTAGATTACTACCTTACAGCCAACAAGTTAGATTACTACCTTACAGCCAACAGGTTAGATTACTACCTTACAGCCAACAGGTTAGATTACTACCTTACAGCCAACAGGTTAGATTACTACCATACAGCCAACAGGTTAGATTACTACCTTACAGCCAACAGGTTAGATTACTACTTTACAGCCAACAGGTTAGATTACTACCTTACAGCCAACAGGTTATATTACTACCTTACAGCCAACAGGTTAGATTACTACTTTACAGCCAACAGGTTAGATTACTACCTTACAGCCAACATGTTTGATTACTACCTTACAGCCAACAGGTTAGATTACTACCTTACAGCCAACAGGTTAGATTACTACCTTACAGCCAACAAGATAGATTACTACCCAACAGCCAACAGGATAGATTACTACTTTACAGCCAACAGGATAGATTACTACCCAACAGGATAGATTACTACCTTACAGCCAACATGATAGATTACTACCTTACAGCCAACAGGTTAGATTACCACTTTACAGCCAACAGGATAGATTACTACCTTACAGCCAACAGGTTAGATTACTACCTTACAGCCAACAGGTTAGATTACTACCTTACAGCCAACAGGTTAGATTACTACCTTACAGCCAACAGGATAGATTACTACCTTACAGCCAACAGGTTAGATTACTACTTTACAGCCAACAGGATAGATTACTACCTTACAGCCAACAGGTTAGATTACTACCCAACAGCCAACAGGTTAGATTACTACCTTACAGTCAACATGTTAGATTACTACCTTACAGCCAACAGGTTAGATTACTACTTTACAGCCAACAGGTTAGATTACTACCTTACAGCCAACAGGTTAGATTACTACTTTACAGCCAACAGGTTAGATTACTACCTTACAGCCAACAGGTTAGATTACTACCTTACAGCCAACAGGTTAGATTACTACCTAACAGCCAACAGGTTAGATTACTACCTTACAGCCAACAGGTTAGATTACTACCTTACAGCCAACAGGTTAGATTACTACCTTACAGCCAACAGGTTAGATTACTACCTTACAGCCAACAGGTTAGATTACTACTTTACAGCCAACAGGTTAGATTACTACCTTACAGCCAACATGTTTGATTACTACCTTACAGCCAACAGGTTAGATTACTACCTTACAGCCAACAGGTTAGATTACTACCTTACAGCCAACAGGTTAGATTACTACCTTACAGCCAACAGGTTAGATTACTACCTTACAGCCAACAGGTTAGATTACTACCTTACAGTCAACATGTTAGATTACTACCTTACAGTCAACATGTTAGATTACTACCTTACAGTCAACATGTTAGATTACTACTTTACAGCCAACAGGTTAGATTACTACTTTACAGCCAACAGGATAGATTACTACCTAACAGCCAACATGTTAGATTACTACCTAACAGCCAACATGTTAGATTACTACCTTACAGCCAACAGGTTAGATTACTACCTTACAGCCAACAGGTTAGATTACTACCTTACAGTCAACATGTTAGATTACTACCTTACAGCCAACAGGATATATTACTACCTTACAGCCAACATGTTAGATTACTACTTTACAGCCAACAGGTTAGATTACTACCTTACAGCCAACAGGATAAATTACTACCTAACAGCCAACATGTTAGATTACTACCTAACAGCCAACAGGTTAGATTACTACCTTACAGCCAACAGGTTAGATTACTACCTTACAGCCAACAGGTTAGATTACTACCTTACAGCCAACAGGATAGATTACTACCTTACAGCCAACAGGATAGATTACTACCCAACGGGATAGATTACTATCCAACATCCAACAGGTTAGATTACTACCGTACAGCCAACAGGTTAGATTACAACCTTACAGCCAACAGGTTAGATTACTACCTTACAGCCAACAGGTTAGATTACTACCTTACAGCCAACAGGTTAGATTACTACCTTACAGCCAACAGGTTAGATTACTACCTTACAGCCAAGAGGATAGATTACTACCTTACAGCCAACTGGTTAGATTACTACCTTACAGCCAACAGGTTAGATTACTACCCAACAGCCAACAGGATAGATTACTACCTTACAGCCAACAGGTTAGATTACTACTTTACAGCCAACAGGTTAGATTACTACCTTACAGCCAACAGGTTAGATTACTACCTTACAGCCAACAGGTTAGATTACTACCTTACAGCCAACAGGTTAGATTACTACCTTACAGCCAACAGGTTAGATTACTACCATACAGCCAACAGGTTAGATTATTACCTTACAGCCAACAGGTTAGATTACTACCTTACAGCCAACAGGTTATATTACTACCCAACAGCCAACATGTTAGATTACTACCTTACAGCCAACATGTTAGATTACT
Organism: Coregonus lavaretus; assembly: GCF_964263955.1. Lineage (NCBI taxonomy): Eukaryota > Metazoa > Chordata > Actinopteri > Salmoniformes > Salmonidae > Coregonus > Coregonus lavaretus. The sequence goes on from NW_028162815.1 coordinate 33,966, forward strand.
ACCTTACAGCCAACAGGTTAGATTACTACCTTACAGCCAACAGGTTAGATTACCACCTTACAGCCAACAGGATAGATTACTACCTTAAAGCCAACAGGTTAGATTACTACCTTACAGCCAACAGGTTAGATTACTACCTTACAGCCAACAGGATAGATTACTACCTTAAAGCCAACAGGTTAGATTACTACCTTACAGCCAACAGGTTAGATTACTACCCAACAGCCAACAGGATAGATTACTACTTTACAGCCAACAGGTTAGATTACTACTTTACAGCCAACAGGTTAGATTACTACCTTACAGCCAACAGGTTAGATTACTACCTTACAGCCAACAGGTTAGATTACTACCTTACAGCCAACAGGTTAGATTACTACCTTACAGCCAACAGGTTAGATTACTACCATACAGCCAACAGGTTAGATTATTACCTTACAGCCAACAGGTTAGATTACTACCTTACAGCCAACAGGTTATATTACTACCCAACAGCCAACATGTTAGATTACTACCTTACAGCCAACATGTTAGATTACTACCTTACAGCCAACAGGTTAGATTACTACCTTACAGCCAACAGGTTAGATTACCACCTTACAGCCAACAGGATAGATTACTACCTTAAAGCCAACAGGTTAGATTACTACCTTACAGCCAACAGGTTAGATTACTACCTTACAGCCAACAGGATAGATTACTACCCAACATGATAGATTACTACCCAACAGCCAACAGGATAGATTACTACCCAACAGCCAACAGGATAGATTACTACCCAACAGGTTAGATTACTACCTTACAGCCAACAGGTTAGATTACTACCTTACAGCCAACAGGTTAGATTACTACCTTACAGCCAACAGGTTAGATTACTACCTTACAGCCAACAGGTTAGATTACTACCATACAGCCAACAGGTTAGATTACTACCTTACAGCCAACAGGTTAGATTACTACCTTACAGCCAACAGGTTAGATTACTACCCAACATGATAGATTACTATCCAACAGCCAACAGGTTAGATTACTACCTTACAGCCAACAGGTTAGATTACTACCTTACAGCCAACAGGTTAGATTACTACCTTACAGCCAACAGGATAGATTACTATCCAACAGCCAACAGGTTAGATTACTACCTTACAGCCAACAGGTTAGATTACAACCTTACAGCCAACAGGTTAGATTACAACCTTACAGCCAACAGGTTAGATTACAACCTTACAGCCAACAGGTTAGATTACTACCTTACAGCCAACAGGTTAGATTACTACCTTACAGCCAACAGGTTAGATTACTACCTTAGAGCCAACAGGTTAGATTACTACCTTACAGCCAAGAGGATAGATTACTACCTTACAGCCAACAGGTTAGATTACTACCTTACAGCCAACAGGTTAGATTACTACCCAACAGCCAACAGGATAGATTACTACCTTACAGCCAACAGGTTAGATTACTACCTTACAGCCAACAGGTTAGATTACTACCTTACAGCCAACAAGTTAGATTACTACCTTACAGCCAACAGGTTAGATTACTACCTTACAGCCAACAGGTTAGATTACTACCTTACAGCCAACAGGGTAGATTACTACCATACAGCCAACAGGTTAGATTATTACCTTACAGCCAACAGGTTAGATTACTACCTTACAGCCAACAGTTTATATTACTACCCAACAGCCAACATGTTAGATTACTACCTTACAGCCAACATGCTAGATTACTACCTTACAGCCAACAGGTTAGATTACTACCTTACAGCCAACAGGTTAGATTACCACTTTACAGCCAACAGGATAGATTACTACCATACAGCCAACAGGTTAGATTACTACCTTACAGCCAACAGGTTAGATTACTACCTTACAGCCAACAGGTTACATTACTACCCAACAGGTTAGATTACTACCTTACAGCCAACAGGTTAGATTACTACCTTAAAGCCAACAGGTTAGATTACTACCTTACAGCCAACAGGTTAGATTACTACCTTACAGCCAACAGGATAGATTACTACCTTAAAGCCAACAGGTTAGATTACTACCTTACAGCCAACAGGTTAGATTACTACCCAACAGCCAACAGGATAGATTACTACTTTACAGCCAACAGGTTAGATTACTACTTTACAGCCAACAGGTTAGATTACTACCTTACAGCCAACAGGTTAGATTACTACCTTACAGCCAACAGGTTAGATTACTACCTTACAGCCAACAGGTTAGATTACTACCTTACAGCCAACAGGTTAGATTACTACCATACAGCCAACAGGTTAGATTATTACCTTACAGCCAACAGGTTAGATTACTACCTTACAGCCAACAGGTTATATTACTACCCAACAGCCAACATGTTAGATTACTACCTTACAGCCAACATGTTAGATTACTACCTTACAGCCAACAGGTTAGATTACTACCTTACAGCCAACAGGTTAGATTACCACCTTACAGCCAACAGGATAGATTACTACCTTAAAGCCAACAGGTTAGATTACTACCTTACAGCCAACAGGTTAGATTACTACCTTACAGCCAACAGGATAGATTACTACCCAACATGATAGATTACTACCCAACAGCCAACAGGATAGATTACTACCCAACAGCCAACAGGATAGATTACTACCCAACAGGTTAGATTACTACCTTACAGCCAACAGGTTAGATTACTACCTTACAGCCAACAGGTTAGATTACTACCTTACAGCCAACAGGTTAGATTACTACCTTACAGCCAACAGGTTAGATTACTACCACACAGCCAACAGGTTAGATTACTACCTTACAGCCAACAGGTTAGATTACTACCTTACAGCCAACAGGTTAGATTACTACCCAACATGATAGATTACTATCCAACAGCCAACAGGTTAGATTACTACCTTACAGCCAACAGGTTAGATTACTACCTTACAGCCAACAGGTTAGATTACTACCTTACAGCCAACAGGATAGATTACTATCCAACAGCCAACAGGTTAGATTACTACCTTACAGCCAACAGGTTAGATTACAACCTTACAGCCAACAGGTTAGATTACAACCTTACAGCCAACAGGTTAGATTACAACCTTACAGCCAACAGGTTAGATTACTACCTTACAGCCAACAGGTTAGATTACTACCTTACAGCCAACAGGTTAGATTACTACCTTAGAGCCAACAGGTTAGATTACTACCTTACAGCCAAGAGGATAGATTACTACCTTACAGCCAACAGGTTAGATTACTACCTTACAGCCAACAGGTTAGATTACTACCCAACAGCCAACAGGATAGATTACTACCTTACAGCCAACAGGTTAGATTACTACCTTACAGCCAACAGGTTAGATTACTACCTTACAGCCAACAAGTTAGATTACTACCTTACAGCCAACAGGTTAGATTACTACCTTACAGCCAACAGGTTAGATTACTACCTTACAGCCAACAGGGTAGATTACTACCATACAGCCAACAGGTTAGATTATTACCTTACAGCCAACAGGTTAGATTACTACCTTACAGCCAACAGTTTATATTACTACCCAACAGCCAACATGTTAGATTACTACCTTACAGCCAACATGCTAGATTACTACCTTACAGCCAACAGGTTAGATTACTACCTTACAGCCAACAGGTTAGATTACTACCTTACAGCCAACAGGTTACATTACTACCCAACAGGTTAGATTACTACCTTACAGCCAACAGGTTAGATTACTACCTTACAGCCAACAGGTTAGATTACTACCTTACAGCCAACAGGTTTGATTACCACCTTACAGCCAACAGGTTAGATTACTACCCAACAGCCAACAGGATAGATTACTACCTTACAGCCAACAGGTTAGATTACTACTTTACAGCCAACATGTTAGATTACTACCTTACAGCCAACAGGTTAGATTACTACCTTACAGCCAACAGGTTAGATTACTACCCAACAGCCAACAGGTTAGATTACCACTTTACAGCCAACAGGATAGATTACTACCATACAGCCAACAGGTTAGATTACTACCTTACAGCCAACAGGTTAGATTACTACCTTACAGCCAACAGGTTACATTACTACCCAACAGGTTAGATTACTACCTTACAGCCAACAGGTTAGATTACTACCTTACAGCCAACAGGTTAGATTACTACCTTACAGCCAACAGGTTTGATTACCACCTTACAGCCAACAGGTTAGATTACTACCCAACAGCCAACAGGATAGATTACTACCTTACAGCCAACAGGTTAGATTACTACTTTACAGCCAACATGTTAGATTACTACCTTACAGCCAACAGGTTAGATTACTACCTTACAGCCAACAGGTTAGATTACTACCTAACAGCCAACAGGTTAGATTACTACCTTACAGCCAACAGGTTAGATTACTACCTTACAGCCAACAGGTTAGATTACTACCTTACAGCCAACAGGTTAGATTACTACCTTACAGCCAACAGGTTAGATTACTACTTTACAGCCAACAGGTTAGATTACTACCTTACAGCCAACATGTTTGATTACTACCTTACAGCCAACAGGTTAGATTACTACCTTACAGCCAACAGGTTAGATTACTACCTTACAGCCAACAGGTTAGATTACTACCTTACAGCCAACAGGTTAGATTACTACCTTACAGCCAACAGGTTAGATTACTACCTTACAGTCAACATGTTAGATTACTACCTTACAGTCAACATGTTAGATTACTACTTTACAGCCAACAGGTTAGATTACTACTTTACAGCCAACAGGATAGATTACTACCTAACAGCCAACATGTTAGATTACTACCTAACAGCCAACAGGTTAGATTACTACCTTACAGCCAACAGGTTAGATTACTACCTTACAGCCAACAGGTTAGATTACTACCTTACAGTCAACATGTTAGATTACTACCTTACAGCCAACAGGATAGATTACTACCTTACAGCCAACATGTTAGATTACTACTTTACAGCCAACAGGTTAGATTACTACCTTACAGCCAACAGGATAGATTACTACCTAACAGCCAACATGTTAGATTACTACCTAACAGCCAACAGGTTAGATTACTACCTTACAGCCAACAGGTTAGATTACTACCTTACAGCCAACAGGTTAGATTACTACCTTACAGCCAACAGGATAGATTACTACCTTACAGCCAACAGTTTAGATTACTACTTTACAGCCAACAGGTTAGATTACTACTTTACAGCCAACAGGATAGATTACTACCCAACAGGATAGATTACTATCCAACAGCCAACAGGTTCGATTACTACCTTACAGCCAACAGGTTAGATTACTACCTTACAGCCAACAGGATAGATTACTACCTTACAGCCAACAGGATAGATTACTACCCAACGGGATAGATTACTATCCAACATCCAACAGGTTAGATTACTACCGTACAGCCAACAGGTTAGATTACAACCTTACAGCCAACAGGTTAGATTACTACCTTACAGCCAACAGGTTAGATTACTACCTTACAGCCAACAGGTTAGATTACTACCTTACAGCCAACAGGTTAGATTACTACCTTACAGCCAAGAGGATAGATTACTACCTTACAGCCAACAGGTTAGATTACTACCTTACAGCCAACAGGTTAGATTACTACCCAACAGCCAACAGGATAGATTACTACCTTACAGCCAACAGGTTAGATTACTACTTTACAGCCAACAGGTTAGATTACTACCTTACAGCCAACAGGTTAGATTACTACCTTACAGCCAACAGGTTAGATTACTACCTTACAGCCAACAGGTTAGATTACTACCTTACAGCCAACAGGTTAGATTACTACCATACAGCCAACAGGTTAGATTATTACCTTACAGCCAACAGGTTAGATTACTACCTTACAGCCAACAGGTTATATTACTACCCAACAGCCAACATGTTAGATTACTACCTTACAGCCAACATGTTAGATTACTACCTTACAGCCAACAGGTTAGATTACTACCTTACAGCCAACAGGTTAGATTACCACCTTACAGCCAACAGGATAGATTACTACCTTAAAGCCAACAGGTTAGATTACTACCTTACAGCCAACAGGTTAGATTACTACCTTACAGCCAACAGGATAGATTACTACCTTAAAGCCAACAGGTTAGATTACTACCTTACAGCCAACAGGTTAGATTACTACCCAACAGCCAACAGGATAGATTACTACTTTACAGCCAACAGGTTAGATTACTACTTTACAGCCAACAGGTTAGATTACTACCTTACAGCCAACAGGTTAGATTACTACCTTACAGCCAACAGGTTAGATTACTACCTTACAGCCAACAGGTTAGATTACTACCTTACAGCCAACAGGTTAGATTACTACCATACAGCCAACAGGTTAGATTATTACCTTACAGCCAACAGGTTAGATTACTACCTTACAGCCAACAGGTTATATTACTACCCAACAGCCAACATGTTAGATTACTACCTTACAGCCAACATGTTAGATTACTACCTTACAGCCAACAGGTTAGATTACTACCTTACAGCCAACAGGTTAGATTACCACCTTACAGCCAACAGGATAGATTACTACCTTAAAGCCAACAGGTTAGATTACTACCTTACAGCCAACAGGTTAGATTACTACCTTACAGCCAACAGGATAGATTACTACCCAACATGATAGATTACTACCCAACAGCCAACAGGATAGATTACTACCCAACAGCCAACAGGATAGATTACTACCCAACAGGTTAGATTACTACCTTACAGCCAACAGGTTAGATTACTACCTTACAGCCAACAGGTTAGATTACTACCTTACAGCCAACAGGTTAGATTACTACCTTACAGCCAACAGGTTAGATTACTACCATACAGCCAACAGGTTAGATTACTACCTTACAGCCAACAGGTTAGATTACTACCTTACAGCCAACAGGTTAGATTACTACCCAACATGATAGATTACTATCCAACAGCCAACAGGTTAGATTACTACCTTACAGCCAACAGGTTAGATTACTACCTTACAGCCAACAGGTTAGATTACTACCTTACAGCCAACAGGATAGATTACTATCCAACAGCCAACAGGTTAGATTACTACCTTACAGCCAACAGGTTAGATTACAACCTTACAGCCAACAGGTTAGATTACAACCTTACAGCCAACAGGTTAGATTACAACCTTACAGCCAACAGGTTAGATTACTACCTTACAGCCAACAGGTTAGATTACTACCTTACAGCCAACAGGTTAGAGTACTACCTTAGAGCCAACAGGTTAGATTACTACCTTACAGCCAAGAGGATAGATTACTACCTTACAGCCAACAGGTTAGATTACTACCTTACAGCCAACAGGTTAGATTACTACCCAACAGCCAACAGGATAGATTACTACCTTACAGCCAACAGGTTAGATTACTACCTTACAGCCAACAGGTTAGATTACTACCTTACAGCCAACAAGTTAGATTACTACCTTACAGCCAACAGGTTAGATTACTACCTTACAGCCAACAGGTTAGATTACTACCTTACAGCCAACAGGTTAGATTACTACCATACAGCCAACAGGTTAGATTATTACCTTACAGCCAACAGGTTAGATTACTACCTTACAGCCAACAGTTTATATTACTACCCAACAGCCAACATGTTAGATTACTACCTTACAGCCAACATGCTAGATTACTACCTTACAGCCAACAGGTTAGATTACTACCTTACAGCCAACAGGTTAGATTACCACTTTACAGCCAACAGGATAGATTACTACCATACAGCCAACAGGTTAGATTACTACCTTACAGCCAACAGGTTAGATTACTACCTTACAGCCAACAGGTTACATTACTACCCAACAGGTTAGATTACTACCTTACAGCCAACAGGTTAGATTACTACCTTACAGCCAACAGGTTAGATTACTACCTTACAGCCAACAGGTTTGATTACCACCTTACAGCCAACAGGTTAGATTACTACCCAACAGCCAACAGGATAGATTATTACCTTACAGCCAACATGTTAGATTACTACTTTACAGCCAACGTGTTAGATTACTACCCAACAGGTTAGATTACTACCTTACAGCCAACAGGATAGATTACTACCCAACAGGATAGATTACTATCCAACAGCCAACAGGTTAGATTACTACCTTACAGCCAACAGGCTAGATTACAACCTTACAGCCAACAGGTTAGATTACTACCTTACAGCCAACAGGTTAGATTACTACCTTACAGCCAACAGGTTAGATTACTACCTTACAGCCAACAGGTTAGATTACTACCTTACAGCCAAGAGGATAGATTACTACCTTACAGCCAACAGGTTAGATTACTACCCAACAGCCAACAGGATAGATTACTACCTTACAGCCAACATGTTAGATTACTACCTTACAGCCAACATGTTAGATTACTACCCAACAGCCAATAGGATAGATTACTACCCAACAGCCAACAGGATAGATTACTACCCAACAGCCAACAGGATAGATTACTACCCAACAGCCAACAGGTTAGATTACTACCCAACAGCCAACAGGATAGATTACTACCTTACAGCCAACAGGTTAGATTACTACTTTACAGCCAACAGGATAGATTACTACCCAACAGCCAACAGGTTAGATTACTACCTTACAGCCAACAGGTTAGATTACTACCTTACAGCCAACAGGTTAGATTACTACTTTACAGCCAACAGGTTAGATTACTACCTTACAGCCAACAGGTTAGATTACTACCTTACAGCCAACAGGTTAGATTACTACCTTGCAGCCAACAGGTTAGATTACTACCCAACAGCCAACAGGATAGATTACTACCTTACAGCCAACATGTTAGATTACTACCTTACAGCCAACATGTTAGATTACTACCCAACAGCCAATAGGATAGATTACTACCCAACAGCCAACAGGATAGATTACTACCCAACAGCCAACAGGATAGATTACTACCCAACAGCCAACATGTTAGATTACTACCTTACAGACAACATGTTAGATTACCACCTTACAGCCAACATGATAGATTACTACCTTACAGCCAACAGGTTAGATTACTACCCAACAGCCAACAGGATAGATTACTACCCAACAGCCAACAGGTTAGATTACTACCTTACAGCCAACAGGTTAGATTACTACCTTACAGCCAACAGGTTAGATTACTACCTTACAGCCAACAGGTTAGATTACTACCTTACAGCCAACAGGTTAGATTACTACCTTACAGCCAACAGGTTAGATTACTACCATACAGCCAACAGGTTATATTACTACCCAACAGCCAACATGTTAGATTACTACCTTACAGACAACATGTTAGATTACTACCTTACAGCCAACAGGTTAGATTACTACCTTACAGCCAACAGGTTAGATTACTACCTTACAGCCAACAGGTTAGATTACTACCATACAGCCAACAGGTTATATTACTACCCAACAGCCAACATGTTAGATTACTACCTTACAGACAACATGTTAGATTACTACCTTACAGACAACATGTTAGATTACCACCTTACAGCCAACATGATAGATTACTACCTTACAGCCAACAGGTTAGATTACTACCCAACAGCCAACAGGTTAGATTACTACCTTACAGCCAACAGGTTAGATTACTACTTTACAGCCAACAGGTTAGATTACTACCTTACAGCCAACAGGTTAGATTACTACCTTACAGCCAACAGGTTAGATTACTACCTTACAGCCAACAGGTTAGATTACTACCTTACAGCCAACAGGTTAGATTACTACCTTACAGCCAACAGGTTAGATTACTACCCAACAGCCTTGGGGTTCTAGTGACTCCCCATGGCTTCCTCCTCCTCACCTCTGACAGTGTGGACAGGGATCACCTTGCCCTCCATCATGTCGTAGATGTAGAACAGCTTGTTCCTGAAACTGGTGGCCACCACCTGCTCCCCGTCCACGCTGAACTGGGCCTTGTGCACCGGGAACTTCTCCAGGTGGATACTCTGGATCTTAGGGTTGGTCTTCCCATCAACCTGGAGAGGAAGGAGTGATATTTAGAGTGAGGTGGAAGGTAATTAATATTAGTACAGACTTATCTGTTAGTGTCACAGATTCACTAAATAACCCTAAAATAATCATCCCTAAGGATGTTTGGTGGTCCATTGAGAGTTTTGTATTTTTTTTAGCTTATAGTTTGTATGGTCAAATAAAAGACCTGGAGGATTTCATTAAAAGCATATAGCCCCAACCGGCCCGTTTATGACATTGTTTTCTCATGATTTGGTTGGGTCTAGTTGTGTTGTTGTTGTTGTTGTCGTCCTGGGGCTGTGTGGGGTCTGTTTGTGTTTGTGAACAGAGCCCCAGCACAAGCTTACTTAGGGGACTCTTCTCCAAGTTCATACAGTGTGTTTGTGTGTGTTTGTGTTGATGTGTATGTGTATACTGTATGCATCATGCATGTGTGTACAGTGAGGGAAAAAAGTATTTGATCCCCTGCTGATTTTGTACGTTTGTCCACTGACAAAGAAATGATCTGTCTATAATTTTAATGGTAGGTTTATTTGAACAGTGAGAGACAGAATAACAACAACAAAAATCCTGAAAAACGCATGTCAAAACTGTTATAAATATATTTGCATTTTAATGAGGGAAATAAGTATTTGACCCCCTCTCAATCAGAAAGATTTCTGGCTCCCAGGTGTCTTTTATACAGGTAACGAGCTGAGATTAGGAGCACAATCTTAAAGGGAGTGCTCCTAATCTCAGTTTGTTACCTGTATAAAAGACACCTGTCCACAGAAGCAATCAATCAACCAGATTCCAAACTCTCCACCATGGCCAAGACCAAAGAGCTCTCCAAGGATGTCAGGGACAAGATTGTAGACCTACACAAGGCTGGAATGGGCTACAAGACCATCGCCAAGCAGCTTGGTGAGAAGGTGACAACAGTTGGTGCGATTATTCGCAAATGGAAGAAACACAAAATAACTGTCAATCTCCCTCGGCCTGGGGCTCCATGCAAGATCTCACCTCGTGGAGTTGCAATGATCATGAGAACGGTGAGGAATCAGCCCAGAACTACACAGGAGGAGCTTGTCAATGATCTCAAGGCAGCTGGGACCATAGTCACCAAGAAAACAATTGGTAACACACTACGCCGTGAAGGACTGAAATCCTGCAGCGCCCGCAAGGTCCCCCTGCACAAGAAAGCACATATACAGGGCCGTCTGAAGTTTGCCAATGAACATCTGAATGATTCAGAGGAGAACTGGGTGAAAGTGTTGTGGTCAGATGAGACCAATAACATTATGCTTTGGGGGTGTTTTTCTGCTAAGGGGACAGGACAACTTCACCGCATCAAAGGGACGATGGACGGGGCCATGTACCGTCAAATCTTGGGTGAGAACCTCCTTTCCTCAGCCAGGGCATTGAAAATGGGTTGTGGATGGGTATTCCAGCATGACAATGACCCAAAACACACGGCCAAGGCAACAAAGGAGTGGCTCAATAAGAAGCACATTAAGGTCTTGGAGTGGTCTAGCCAGTTTCCAGACCTTAATCCCATAGAAAATCTGTTGAGGGAGCTGAAGGTTCGAGTTGCCAAACGTCAGCCTTGAAACCTTAATGACTTGGAGAAGATCTGCAAAGAGGAGTGAATCAAAATCCCTCCTGAGATGTGTGCAAACATGGTGGCCAACTATAAGAAACGTCTGACCTCTGTGATTGCCAACAAGGGTTTTGCCACCAAGTACTAAGTCATGTTTTGCAGAGGCGTCAAATACTTATTTCCCTCATTAAAATGCAAATCAATTTATAAAACATTTTAGATGCGTTTTTCTGGATTATCTTGTTGTTATTCTGTCTCTCACTGTTCAAATAAATCTACCATTAAAATTATAGACTGATCATGTCTTTGTCAGTGGGCAAACGTACAAAATCAGCAGGGGATCAAATACTTTTTTCCCTCACTGTATGTGCAAACGTGCATGTGTATCCTACAGTATGTGTGTATTGAGGAAGACCTCCACAGTCAGGCCTGGCTGGGATTGAGAGGGGTAGAGAAGAGATTAAGCACTAGAAGCTCACTTCTATCCTCCAGCTAGTTCCTCAGCGTACTGTACCCAGTCACTTCTGCTACATTTTCTGCTCCTCCAATCACAGCACTGCTGCACTGCATGAGGACAGACAGGCACACTGTCAGCTATTTTAACAGCTTAGCACTGACAGCCCTGGTGATGGGGAGAGAAATAGGAAATAATATTTTCCTTTGAAATAACTGGAATAACTTCATGGGGATGCACATGTTGGATCAGCAGAAAGAGGGAGTGATTGAGAAGGAAGGGAGGGAGGGGGGAGGGGGGGGGAGCGTTTTTATAGTGTGTCATGACTACCAAGAAGACAATAACTTTGTCATTTTAACAGCTAGTGGACCTTCCAGTGGTTGTGGTTATATAAGGAGAGCATGGGGAGGGAATAGGGGATCTTACGTATCTTCCTCCCCAACTCTCCCCTCTTATACTGTACTGACTGTAGTCTGACTGCCGTGTGTTAAATGTATGATGCAGTGATTGATTGAGGGTCGTCTCCTGTCTAACCTCACACACACACAGTGGAGCCAAACTGATCCCAGGGTCAGGAGATTGAGGAATGTCACAGGAGCATGGCTGCTTCCAAAGGTATTTTCTCTTGGGAAGTCAGGAGGGAAAACAGGATCTAGGGGGAAGTGGATGAGGCTTGGGAAGGTTTTTCCATGCTCCTGTGAGATTCCCGCTGGGCGAATGGATCGGGAACATACAAGCGCTGTTTAACCCCATATCCCACCGTGCCAAGGTGATTATGGATCTGTGTGTGTGTGTGTATGTGTGTGTGTGTGTGTGTGTGTCTGTGTCTGTGTCTGTGTCTGTTTGTGTGTGTGTGTGACTCATGCCCCCCTCTGTCATATATGAAAGAAAGGAAACAAGATATAATATGAATGACAAATACAAGTTAGACGTCGACACGACCTTGAACTGAACACTTACGACCACTATACACACTTTCTAGCTCTGACTTTGCTGATAGCTACTTTATTGAGGAAAAATGTACTTTCTATGCCTGTGATATGTGGTTGTCCCACCTAGCTATCTTAAGATGAATGCACTAACTGTAAGTCACTCTGAATAAGAGCGTCTGCTAAATGACTAAAATGTAAATGCAAATGAGGTGTTGGTGTTTCCAGGTTGAGCACCAGGAGTCTGGCAAGCGACATTACTGCAGTGTTTATATGGTGCAGATATGGACTCTCTGGTTTGGCGTGCTGTGTGGCTGGTTCTGGATCACCAAGGGGAGCGCTGCATCTCTCCACCTGTCAGCATCATCATGTCTTCTATCCTATTATACACATGACTAATTGTCACGCCCTGACATTGAGATCTCTAGTTGAGTTGGTCAGGGTGTGAAATCTAGTTTATATATTTCTATGTTGGCTGGGTGTGGTTCCCAATCAGAGGCAGCTGTCGGTCGTTGTCTCTGATTGGGGATCATAGTTAGGCAGCCATGTTGCCTACCTTAGTTGTGGGATCTTGTTTCTGTTTCTGTTGGGCTTGTTTGATGTTTAGCCTCTTGAACTTCACGTTCTGTTGGATTTTGTTATTTTGTCTGTGTTTATTAAAATAAACTACTATGTACGCATACCACGCTTCACCTTGGTCCGATCCTTTACACAACGAACGTGACACTAATGTCCTGATGAAGGATAGAGAGAGCCTGGTCGTATCCACACACACACACACACACACACACACGCCCACACACACATTGTACACACACACCCTGTACACACACACACACACACACACACACACACTCAGTACACACACACAAACACGTCCACACACACTGTACACACACAAACACACACATACTGTACACACACACATACACACACACAACACACACACACAAACACGTCCACACACATACTGTATACACACACAAACACAAAAACACACATACACACACACACAATGATATGATGATTGTGACGTTAACTATGATGATGTTGGTGATGATGATGACGCTGTCTATGATGATGATAAGGTATTTTTTCCCTCTCCGTCTCTCTGGAAGCTGTCCCAGTTCTAACTAAATCCAATTAAAAAGGCTTTCATCTCACTACACTTCATTAAAGACATAAAGAGTGTGGCTCACCCCAGAGAGAGGCAGCAACAGAAAGGATTAGGAAAGACTAACTCATCTAAACGCTCCGCTCTAAAAAAAACAACCATCCTTTTTAATAAGGAACCCATTTAAACAGGCCATATTGGATTAGCCAAATCCAGCCTCCCTGCGAAATACGATGAGGAGGGAGGAAGGTCATTTTGTGTGCTGTACCAATAAGCTTGTTTCATCTAGCTGTATATACAGTGGGGAGAACAGGTATTTGATACACTGCTGATTTTGCAGGTTTTCCTACTTACAAAGCATGTAGAGGTCTGTAATTTTTATCATAGGTACACTTCAACTGTGAGAGACGGAATCTAAAACAAAAATCCAGAAAATCACATTGTATGATTTTTAAGTAATTAATTTGCATTTTATTGCATGACATAAGTATTTGATACATCAGAAAAGCAGAACTTAATATTTGGTACAGAAACCTTTGTTTGCAATTACAGAGATCATACGTTTCCTGTAGGTCTTGACCAGGTTTGCACACACTGCAGCAGGGATTTTGGCCCACTCCTCCATACAGACCTTCTCCAGATCCTTCAGGTTTCGGGGCTGTCGCTGGGCAACACAGACTTTCAGCTCCCTCCAAAGATTTTCTATTGGGTTCAGGTCTGGAGACTGGCTAGGCCACTCCAGGACCTTGAGATGCTTCTTACGGAGCCACTCCTTAGTTGCCCTGGCTGTGTGTTTCGGGTCGGTGTCATGCTGGAAGACCCAGCCACGACCCATCTTCAATGCTCTTACTGAGGGAAGGAGGTTGTTGGCCAAGATCTCGTGATACATGGCCCCATCCATCATCACCTCAATACGGTGCAGTCGTCCTGTCCCCTTTGCAGAAAAGCATCCCCAAAGAATGATGTTTCCACCTCCATGCTTCACGGTTGGGATGGTGTTCTTGGGGGTTGTACTCATCCTTCTTCTTCCTCCAAACACGGCGAGTGGAGTTTAGACCAAAAAGCTCTATTTTTGTCTCATCAGACCACATGACCTTCTCCCATTCCTCCTCTGGATCATCCAGATGGTCATTGGCAAACTTCAGACGGGCCTGGACATGCACTGGTTTGAGCAGGGGGACCTTGCGTGCGCTGCAGGATTTTAATCCATGACGGCGTAGTGTGTTACTAATGGTTTTCTTTGAGACTGTGGTCCCAGCTCTCTTCAGGTCATTGACCAGGTCATGCCGAGTAGTTCTGGGCTGATCCCTCACCTTCCTCATGATCATTGATGCCCCACGAGGTGAGATCTTGCATGGAGCCCCAGACCAAGGGTGATTGACCGTCATCTTGAACTTCTTCCATTTTCTAATAATTGCGCCAACAGTTGTTGCCTTCTCACCAAGCTGCTTGCCTATTGTCCTGTAGCCCATCCCAGCCTTGTGCAGGTCTACAATTTTATCCCTGATGTCCTTACACAGCTCTCTGGTCTTGGCCATTGTGGAGAGGTTGGAGTCTGTATGATTGAGTGTGTGGACAGGTGTATTTTATACAGGTAACGAGTTCAAACAGGTGCAGTTAATACAGGTAATGAGTGGAGAACAGGAGGGCTTCTTAAAGAAAAACTAACATGTCTGTGAGAACCGGAATTCTTACTGTAGGTCTGTATGGAGGAGTGGGCCAAAATCCCTGCTGCAGTGTGTGCAAACCTGGTCAAGACCTACAGAAAACGTATGATCTCTGTAATTGCAAACAAAGGTTTCTGTACCAAATATTAAGTTCTGATTTTCTGATGTATCAAATACTTATGTCATGCAATAAATAATTACTTAAAAATCATACAATGTGATTTTCTGGATTTTTGTTTTAGATTCCGTCTCTCACAGTTGAAGTGTACCTATGATAAAAATTACAGACCTCTACATGCTTTGTAAGTAGGAAAACCTGCAAAATCGGCAGTGTATCAAATACTTGTTCTCCCCACTGTATGTGTATCTTTGTGTAGGGGTGGCATGTGCCCTTTTTGATAAGAAGGGCCCTTTTCCTCCCCTGCCTGACTTGTGTGGATCCCCATGAGCGAAAGAGAGAGAAAGAGAGAGGAAGAGAGAGAGCAAAGAAAAGTGAGAGATGGAGTTGGGAAAGAGGAGAGAGAGAAACATGAAGGATGGAGTTTGAGAGAAAATGGAGAGATGAAGAGAGGAAGAGGTTGAGGAAGAGCATGCGGTCTCGTGTCTGTTGGTCTGTATGATTCGCTGCGGTGGGTCAGAGGCTTTCACACGCCTTTATGAATGCTTATTTTGAGCGGAGCCCGTGCTGCCCTAATCTTTAGCGCTCGCCTGAATGAGAAAGCTGATTAAAACCCAATTATATGCTTCAGATTTGGCCTCTAGTAAAGCCTTGGCTGATTGGACACGCTCAGAGTTTGGACTCAGGCCTGGGTGCATGGGATGCCTTGGGTCCCAGTGAACCATGGCTGAGCCGCAAATGGCACCCTATTCCATATATAGTGCACTATTTTTGACCAGAGCCCTATGGGCCCTGGTCAAAAGTAGTGCACTAAATAGGAAATACGGTGTCATTTGGGATGCAATCCATGTGTTTCTGTGGTTGAGGACACAATGCCTTGACGTGCACTGTACTGTGTGAGGACGATAGGGTGCGTGTGGTACAGTGGGGGAAAAAAGTATTTAGTCAGCCACCAATTGTGCAAGTTCTCCCACTTAAAAAGATGAGAGAGGCCTGTAATTTTCATCATAGGTACACGTCAACTATGACAGACAAATTGAGAAAAAGAAATCCAGAAAAGCACATTGTAGGATTTTTAATGAATTTATTTGCAAATTATGGTGGAAAATAAGTATTTGGTCACCTACAAACAAGCAAGATTTCTGGCTCTCACAGACCTGTAACTTCTTCTTTAAGAGGCTCCTCTGTCCTCCACTAATTACCTGTATTAATGGCACCTGTTTGAACTTGTTATCAGTATAAAAGACACCTGTCCACAACCTCAAACAGTCATACTCCAAACTCCACTATGGCCAAGACCAAAGAGCTGTCAAAGGACACCAGAAACAAAATTGTAGACCTGCACCAGGCTGGGAAGACTGAATCTGCAATAGGTAAGCAGCTTGGTTTGAATAAATCAACTGTGGGAGCAATTATTAGGAAATGAAAGTAATTCAAGACCACTGATAATCTCCCTCGATCTGGGGCTCCACGCAAGATCTCACCCTGTGGGGTCCAAATGATCACAAGAACGGTGAGCAAAAATCCCAGAACCACACAGGGGGACCTAGTGAATGACCTGCAGAGAGCTGGGACAAAAGTAACAAAGTCTACCATCAGTAACACACTACGCCGCCAGGGACTTAAATCCTGCAGTGCCAGACGTGTCCCCCTGCTTAAGCCAGTACATGTCTAGGCCCGTATGAAGTTTGCTAGAGTGCATTTGGATGATCCAGAAGAGGATTGGGAGAATGTCATATGGTCAGATGAAACCAAAATATAACTTTTTGGTAAAAACTCAACTCGTCGTGTTTGGAGGACAAAGAATGCTGAGTTGCATCCAAAGAACACCATACCTACTATGAAGCATGGGGGTGGAAACATCATGCTTTGGGGCTGTTTTTCTGCAAAGGGACCAGGACGACTGATCCGTGTAAAGGAAAGAATGAATGGGGCCATGTATCGTGAGATTTTGAGCGAAAACCTCCTTCCATCAGCAAGGGCATTGAAGATGAAACATGGCTGGGTCTTTCAGCATGACAATGATCCCAAACACACCGCCCGTGGCTTCGTAAGAAGCATTTCAAGGTCCTGGAGTGGCCTAGCCAGTCTCCAGATCTCAACCCCATAGAAAATCTTTGGAGGGAGTTGAAGGTCCGTGTTGCCCAGCGACAGCCCCAAAACATCACTGCTCTAGAGGAGATCTGCATGGAGGAATGGGCCAAAATACCAGCAACAGTGTGTGAAAACCTTGTGAAGACTTACAGAAAACGTTTACCTGTGTCATTGCCAACAAAGGGTATATAACAAAATATTGAGAAACTTTTGTTATCGACCAAATACTTATTTTCCACCATAATTTGCAAATAAATTCATAAAAAATCCTACAATGTGATTTTCTGGATTTTTTTTCTCATTTTGTCTGTCATAGTTGACGTGTACCTATGATGAAAACTACAGGCCTCTCTCATCTTTTTAAGTAGGAGAACTTGCACAATTGGTGGCTGACTAAATACTTTTTTTCCCCACTGTATGTGAATGTTGGTGTGTGAGTGTTTGTGTGTGTATGTGAATGTGTGTGTGTGTGTGTGTGTGTATATAACTTGTGTTTGCTGTTGTAGATACAGTGTTAAGATTTGCGTTGGGGATTGTGTGTGTTTAAATTAAAATAGAACAGAATAGAATCCACTCTAAGCTTTAGTTACTGTACTAGAGGAAGGGGACAGCTTGTTACAGTAGGACTTATATCCTTGTCATTATATCTCTCTTCAATGTCCATAACGCCCCCTTTCTTTTCCACATCAGACTATTCTGTGGAGTATATGATGCAATTGTATAGGTTTGACAATATTAAATTCCCTAAAAAGTCCTATGGGACTGGTGTGTTTCTCTATCCTGACAGCCAGTACAGTGTGTGTGTTTGTGTGTGTGTGTGTCAGTCAGTAGGGGGTTTATATCTCATATAAATGCACTGGGGAGGTAGAGGAAGATGGAGGCAGGAAGTGGTGGCTGGTGTCACTTTGAATCGGAGGACGGGCTCATAATGACTAGTAATTAATGGAACAACATCAAACACATACCGTTCCATTTATTGAATTCCATTCATTAATATGAGCGGAGAAGAGAAGAGAAGAGAAGAGAAGAGAAGAGAAGAGAAGAGAAGAGAAGAGAAGAGAAGAGAAGAGAAGAGAAGAGAAGAGAAGAGAAGAGAAGAGAAGAGAAGAGAAGAGAAGAGAAGAGAAGAGAAGAGAAGAGAAGAGAAGAGAAGAGAAGAGAAGAGAAGAGAAGAGAAGAGAAGAGAAGAGAAGAGAAGAGAAGAGAAGAGAAGAGAAGAGAAGAGAAGAGAAGAGAAGAGAAGAGAAGAGAAGAGAAGAGAAGAGAAGAGAAGAGAAGAGAAGAGAAGAGAAGAGAGAGAGAGAGGAGAGGAGAGGAGAGGAGAGCTAGACTCCTAGTCTTTGTGACAAGGTCAAGGTCACCTCTGCCAGGACGATCGCACCTGGTCACTGTCTATCCGAGAGATGAGCTCTCTCTGTGTGTGTGCATACGTGTGGTGGTTCAGGAGGCATCCTGACAAGCATCCCCTCCCTCCCCCCTCCTTTTCTCTCCATCTTGCCTCACTTTATTATTAGTGGCAGCTACAGGGGCAGTGGAGCGGAAAATTCCCATCGAGAAACAAACCGGCATCTGCATATTACAGCCCTGTTTCACGTCTGCCATGAGCGAATAAATTAACACATGAATAACAATGAAAGTCACCGGCGAGTTGCCTCTAGCGCTCTAAGAGGCTGCGCCGTGTGCTAGTCTGGAGGAGAAGAAAGTTGTCTTTTAAGTGGAGGAACAGTGAAGCAAAGTGGTGGGAGGTTGAGCACTAGCATATTTGGCATATGACACAGAGTAGGCTACAAGGAGTGGAATGTTAGCTAAAAAGAATGGTACCCAGGCTAACCAGATCTGTCTGCCAATCAAAGATGACGAGCGTGACCATGTGATTCAATTAAAGAGAGTCACAAACAGAACTGTGTGTGTGTGTGTTTGTGTGTGTGTGTTCATTCACAGGGTCCACTGACAGAGAAACACTGTCATCTTGCCTAATTGCCAATGAGATGAGATATCTATTTCAGGGTTTGTTTTGTGCAATACATGGCAGTCCCTCTCTATGTCTGTCTGTGAGGCCTAGTCAAGGAAAGCGTTTACCACTGGAGTTTAGACGGTATCCTTCCTCCTTCCAGATCAGACGTGACGGATGGTAAGCGTGTGTGAACTTTGAGCTAGTACAAACTTCCAATGGCCATCTATCATGTGTCCATTACTGGGCAGCCCCGCTTCACTGGGTAAATGACAGTGTTTATCTGTGTCCCCCCTCCCTCCCTCCCTCCCTCCCTCCCTCCCTCCCTCCCTCCCCTCCCTCCCTCCCTCCCTCCCCTTCATCCATTTGCCTCTCTGTCTTTCCTTTACTCAGTGCCCCCTTTATCAGCCTCTATCTCCCACCGCCCAGCACCTCTCTCCTCCACTATCCCTCTATCCCTCTATCAGAGGTACTAAGCCACTCTGGTGTAATCTGGGTCTTCTTAGGGGCCATAACACCCTCATATTTGACACATTCATCCCACCACACTCCTTCAAAAACATATTAACTGAGCTGCTGTCTGATCAATGTACCTGCTGATCATTAAGTCTGCTGTGTTGCCTTGGACTTTTCTGCTCGAACCCACTGTGAATTTCTTATTGTTGTATTTTTGATGAATTTGTACATTTCCTCTGTGTAGTGTGTATTTTTCTTTTTTTGTGGTATTGCGTGTTGTCCTGTTCACTGTTGCAATGTTATGACTATTGGCCAGGTCGTTATTGTAAATGAGAATTGGTTCTCAATTGACTTATCTGGTTAAATAAACGTGAGAAAAAAATTTATGGGGCCTGGAGGATGGATAATATGCTGCAGGAAGAGAGGGGGAAGTGAGGCCTTGTACTGCCCAGAAACACAGCCTTTCTTTGGGCTTTCTCACCAAGGGCCTGGGGTGGAGGGGGTGGAGTGGTGGACATCTCCAGTAGAGGGGGGCAACCAAACAGACAAGGCTGTTATGATGACTAGACATCCATTACAAACAGAGAATGGAACAGGATGTTGAACACAAACATATATAATTCTATGGTTGAACACTGCATGAGGTCGGTTTGATAAGAGAGAAAATGTGTTAAAAAGGGAACTGAGGAAAAGTAGGGATTGATATTCTGTGACATTTAAGAAAGTGGCACACCGTTCTATTAATTTGACAGAGCGCTGTGTGACAACAAAAGCTTTGGATATGCTTTGGATATTTATACTAGATAATAACAGATAGTGAGTATGGCCTAGTCTCCACAGGACAGACCGACAGACAGACAGGCAAACAGTCAGACAAGACATACAGACAGGCAGACATGGGTAAACAGTAAAGACAGACAGACGTGTGGTGGTCTATTCCTTCTCCTCTCCGTACCGTCTCCCTGCTCCAGACTTTTCCCGCTCCACTGGGCCCTGCGTGCCGATCCGAAACACAACCTTTTCCCAGAGTCTAAACCGGCGGGACACGAAGGACCAAACCCCAGGGCGAGGGGGGCAGAGACAGAGTACATGGCTACATAGCCAAACGTCATTTATGGAAATAGAAGTGTTGGCATATGCTATGAGGAGACAGGGAAGGTTTCTGTATTAGAGATTATCGATTATATTAGAGATATTCTTTCACTGGAGTCTTCTATTGACGGCATAGGGATATGTACTGTCTCCCGAGTGGCGTAGTGGTCTAAGGCACTGCATCGCAGTGCTAGCTGTGCCACTAGAGATCCTGGTTCGAATCCAGGCTCTGTCGTAGCCAGCCGTGACCGGGAGACCCATGGGGCGGCGCACAATTGGCCCAGCGTCGTCCAGGGTAGGGGAGGGAATGGCCGGCAGGGATGTAGCTCAGATGGTAGAGCATGGCGTTTGCAACGCCAGAGTTGTGGGTTCAATTCCCACGGGGGGCCAGTATGAAAAATAAAATAATGTATGCACTCACTAACTGTAAGTCGCTCTGGATAAGAGCGTCTGCTAAATGACTAAAATGTTTTAAAAAATGTATGTGGCTGACAGACACATCAGATGGACCGATCAGGGACTGACTAGCCACATGTGGTGATACCCAGGGCTTAAGGTGTGTCTCGACGCTGCTGCACACAACATGACACAAAAGCACGTGCACACACGCATACGCACACTATGACACATACATGTCCAAAGGCACAGTGAGTGAGGAAATTCATTTCCCTCCACAGGGAATAAATAAAATGGGAAAATGGCGAGGCGGCACAAAAATAAAACGCAGATGCGCAAATGCATTCATGCAGAAAATCCCAGCCTTTAATCCAATCCCTCACGCTTTATTAAAACAGAGTGAGAGAGAGAGAGAGATAGAGACAGACAGGGACCATGAAGAGACACACACTGACTCACACATGCAGACACACACATCACAACAACAAGCTTTATCATAGGCCGTGGAAAGATCAGAACCAAGAAAGAGGTAGAGTCAGAGTATCTCTCTCAGTCTCACATAAAAACATACAGAGACACACCCAAACACACACACATACACACAAACATAGAGACACCCACACCACAATAGCATGCTTTATCAATTCTCGAAGATATGAAAAGAGATGCCAAGCAGAAAATAAACAATAGTAACTCAGACACAGACACAGCCTTTACTGTGGTCTGAGCATCCACCCCCTCTAGTGACATCAGGTCAAATCAGACCAAGCCACTGTCCCCCCCCCTCCCTCCCTCCCTCCCTCCCTCCCTCCCTCCCTCCCTCCCACTAAATTAAGAGGAGGAAGAGCTATCCCAACATGCATCTCATCCACATGTTAGTGGACCTGTCCCGCCCCGGCAGACTCTACGCCTCTTTTAATTGGCTCTCAAAATATTTTGGGAGGCGCTGGTGTGACAGGTTAAAGGACATATTCATAGCCTCTTATATACTAAAAAGTATTAGTAAGTTCATGGTATGTAAGGATCTTAAAATATCTAAGGTTAAAAAGATCATGCATTCAGTACTAGTTCATAGAGATTGATAAAATTCATAATTGTGTTAAAAGGTTAAAATCCGTCAAGTGTACAAAGGGTAAAAATTGTAAGAGGAATGTGTAAACGTTATATTGACTACTTTATTTTGTGGTGCCTAATTTAAGGGTAAAAGTGTTAATCTGTGATCTACTAAATGCTCTTAATCTATGAGCCTGAGATCGATTGCTCTGGTCTCCACCCAACTTCCCAGGGAAATCGCGGTCTTTTTCCTCATTATACTAAAGTTTTCAGTGAGGAAACATAACTGCATCACTCTCGTGATTATTTCTCCCCTTTTTCAGGTACGTTATTGATATAAAATGAGTTAATTTGAATGTAATAACTTGCTAACATGTCAAGAGAGTTTAAGGTATGTTTTAGTAACATATTGAGTAAGTTGGGTTGCTGATATTAAGAGCTTAAATAGACAAATTGATTAGTTACAGGAATCAGGACTAATAAAGCCAATACAATGGCCTGTTTTACGAACAGTGGGCCTACCACATGGATGGGCATTCATAACATTCCATTGTGGGCCGACATGTTAGGCTACACCCCATTAATCACGAACCAACACCGACATCTTTTGGACATCTTTTTTTGGTCCTGTCTGGACTGGAGGTGCAGTCCGGACCGGCCTGGATTTCCACGTCCTCGGACGTTGGTTTTTGGTCCAGTCCGGACCAAATCTGAACCAATTACAGACGTCTATGTTTGGTTCAGATTTTGTCCGGTCTATACACACGTTTTTGAGCCGTTTCCGCTCTACTTCCTGAACTCCTCCCGTCGATGCAATCCACTTCCGTTCTGCCGGGCTGGGTTTGTTTTGCTAGCTAGCTCCGTTGTGCCGACAAAGCACTGACATCGCAGTGACAAAGAGGATATAAAAATTACAATTACAACATGAAGAAAAGTGGTTCGGGAACGACGTGTGCGGTAGTTGGTTGCAAAAACTCGAGAAAGCACCTGAACGAGTGGTTAGATAGAGAGTGCTACGACCACAAACCAGCTACGAAGAGGCAATGTCCATGCGCTCCATTGTTTACATTTTTTCGCAAGCCTGATACCGACTCGGAATCAAGGACCTGGCTGAAGGCATTGAATCTAAAGAAACCACCCCTCAACGTTTTTGTTTGTTCCTATCACTTTGTTGACCAAAAACCTACCAAGGATAATCCTTTCCCAGAGTTGTGGTTGGGATACAATCGCCCTCCCCAGCCAAAGAGGCGTCAACTCACCCAGCGGACCACTGCCTCCCCCCAGATAAAGAAACGCAGACTTGAATCTGAGGGTAAGTTCAGCAACTTTAGCTATGAAGCTGACAATACTGTTAATTATGAAGAAGTTGTCATACATTAACATTGCTACCGGTATTTTGCTAAGGCAGTTGATTGTTTTGGAGATGGGACAAACAATGCCCACGATAGCTACATCATGAATTGTGTGTGTGTGTGTGTGTGTGTGTGTGTGTGTGTGTGTGTGTGTGTGCCTGCCTGCGTGTGCCTTAGTCTACATCATAAATGCTGCTATGGCATAACAGTGCTCATCATGGTTTAGGAGATGGAGGTGTGGACATGGTGTTGGCTCGGTGATGGAGGAGGTATTAGCATTAAAGCAGAGCTGCAGGAGGCTATTCCCAGGGCAATTGAAAAGTGCTGCCATTGGTGAGGCAAGTGCGTTCTTCCTCCACTCTTCATGAGTCCTAAAGAGTGTCACCTCCTGTGCCGGTTCTGGAGTGGTAGAGGATGGCGGTGAAGTTGGTGGCGGCTGGTAGAGATCCTTCCTGTTGTGTCGTTTGAAGCGGACATACTTCATCTTCCTCTGACCAGCATTTCTTTTAGACCCAGCATTCCACTGGTTTTGTCCGTCTGTGCAGGCACGCCCGGTTTTCCCCTGTCTCACAGCATTTTCTACCTAGAGAGATATAGTAAAAACAGTGCATAGATATTATAATGGGTTCACTGCACACATGTCATATGATGTAACACGAATATGAAGAAAATGCGTTATTATCCTAATTCAATTCAATTATGAGCGCGCTTATCTAAACGGCACCTAAAAGCTGTCTCAAAGAACCAGCAAAAGTAATGATTATGAATATGTAAAATATTGCAATGAGACATTTTAATTGTTTATTCATAAACAAGTGTTCGGTTCATGCATAAGCTCCAGTTCAGGCCGGAGCCTTATGTTGTCATTATCTATTGTCTGTCTGCTATATTAATTTTTTATTTATTAAATCCAGGAATTTGGTTAATGATTTTTTTTTTTAAATTAAGATACAATTAATACAAAACGAAATTCGCTTGAAAGGCTTTGTTCTTCCTGTTTTGAGGTGTCTGTGAAAGTTTGAAAGTCTTTAGTGCCGCTTTCAGAGCGCTCACGTCCGTAATGGAGAACTGTCGTAGGCCTAACATTGTTTTTTCCTCATAAATGCAAACACGAAAATTAAAACATAGTTTTTTAAAAATAGTTTTTTTTTTAAATAACAAATTGATGGATTTATAGCGTTTTGAAAAGAAGACATAGGCCTAGGCTACAATGGTCAAATAATTACCTTCCACAGGATCGCAGCTGAGTGGGAACAAGATCTCCCTGGTCCAGCAACACACGTACATCCCGCAGTTTTGACTTCTCCAGCTTCAGTTACCAGCACCCAAGCACTATGCCATGCATTGTTCAAACACTGGCTAGGCTCTACATTTGCTTTCAGATAAACAAAACGATCATGTTTGTATGACATGACACAACCGACTTTGTTTCTGTGCAGATATTGATATGCCTCGGAGGCTTTCAGATTGTCCATTGCTTTTCCATCTATTGCCATGGATTGCACGAAGTAGGAGCAAATCTTGCTGTACGTTATGTTGGGCCACGTCGTCATGTTATCCTCCCAGTTCTGCACTGAATTCGGGTGGAGGAGAGTAGCGCCATCTCCAGTCAAAGTAGTAGAACAGTGTTCCCAAGCTAGCGTCGACATCGCTGTGTTTACACCGGCAGACGTTGTGCAAACAACTTCCGGCGGAAATTAAATGCATTTGTGTAGAGTTATGGCGCCACCCGGGATACAGCGCGTAAACTTGTGTATAAATGCCATCTTTTCAACTTTAATTCAGAACCGAAAAAGAACCTAACTTCAACGTCTGGAAAATAAATATTTTAGATGTCTTTTCTACGTAATTTTGTTTACTGGGACTATTCTAGTAGGGGCGGAAGAACGTCCAGGACCGGCCCTGGAGAGAGAGATAAACAGTGTATGACAGCAAATGTGTACACAGGCTACATGTACTGCATACAGTACGTGTGTAGCAGTGTATCAATGTATTAGCACAGTGAAGGAGAGAAGAGAGACACATTGACCTGGTTGAGACAGCTGAGACTAACGAACCCAACAACAACCTCAACACCCACACAGCACTCAGCAGACAGGAGGTAGGAGGCAGGGGGAGACAATGTACACTTCATGGAGAATCATCTAAATTAACTCTGTCTGTCTGTCTGTCTCTACAAGTGTAAAGTAAGTCTCTATGTATATTATGCACAAGTATACAGATGTTCTTCCATGCTCATGTTGTTGTTATCCTTCCTGCTATATTCTGTGGTTGATATGTGGTTGACTGTTTTGAGCCAGCCAGACCAAAAGCTTTGCCAAGCCCGGCCTGTCTTTTGTAGGCTTGTCCTCCCTCTCCCTGTGGGCCAAGGCCCTGGTCAGGCTAAAGTTAGCCCAGCAGTTGAGACAGAACTCCCCACGTTCTCACCCCACCACAGGCTCACCCAGCTAGGGGACTGGCCAAGACAACCAGCCACCACTACCACTGCTGGGAGGGGTTACATACTACAGCAAAATATACACATAGAAAAACACACAGATATTCAGAAACAGCCACAAACAGATGTGCACTTATTACCGAATTTGCACACAAGGGGCGCTATTAGGGGGGATGCGCAAAACAATTTAGGCAACAGGGATCTTGAACCAGGAGGGGATTTAATATCTCTGCTGTAACCAAAAAGCTTGATCTTGACATCTAGCCACTTAGCTAGCAAGTTAGCAAACCAAATGCATAGCTGGAGCCCTGACCTGGATATCATTTATTTGACACATCTTAGATTTGTGTGTCCCCGCCCCCAATATATATTTGGTATTTCAAAATAACCCGGTATACGATATTAAACGGTATATCACCCAAGCCTAACACACACACACACACACACACACACACACACACACACACACACACACACACACACACACACATACCCCTCCTTTAAACTCAATCTCCCCATTAACAATCCTAAAGGTTAGACACTGGAGATGCAATGATGACTCCCAGGCACATCTATGAGGTGTTTATTGGATGTCCTGGTGATAGCTGCTCCCCTCTGGTCTCCTCCTAAACACCATATGTCTGGGGTAACATAAGACAAGGTCCTTATCATCACACAACAGCCCCTGTGACAACTATATCAGCATGAATCATGTTCCTCTGTCTCAAACTAGACAGGCAGGCTGGTCCAACTGCTATCCTTAACCCCAGCAGTGGGACACACATGAGCAATGGAAGAACATCTTTGCATGGATTTGCCAGTTTGGATTTGAAATGACACAATGACTATGAGGTTATAGTGCAGACTGTCAGCTTTAATTTGAGGGTATCTTCATCCATATCGGGTGAACCGTTTAGAAATTACAGCACTTCTTGTACATAGTCCCACCATTTTAGGAGACCAAAAGTATTGGGACAAATTCACTTATATGTGTATTAAAGTAGTCAAAAGTTAAGTATTTGGTCCCATATTCCTAGCACGCAATGATTACATCAAGCTTGTGATTCTACAAATGTGTTGCATGCATTTGCTGTTTGTTTTGGTTGTGTTTCAGATTATTTTGTGCCCAATAGAAATGAATGGTAAATAATGTATTGTGTCATTTTGGAGTAATTTTTATTGTAATTAAGAATAGAATATGTTTCAGCGAATCCCCTTATTGTATGGGACACCTTTAAATGTGCCTTTAGAGGCCATGCAATTCAGTACTCATCTCGAAAACAAAAGCAATTTTGGTCAAAAGAGTTTATACTAACAAAGGAAATAGAAAGTCTAACAGAACAGATAGATGGCAATATAAACTGTAACATAGAGGCTCAGAATAAATTGGAGGAAAAACAAAAAGAAATGGAGAAACTTATTCAAGAAAGATCAAGTGTAATATATTATAAAAATAAAGCAAACTGGATGGAATATGGGGAAAAATGCACAAAATTATTTTTTAATCTTCAACATAGGAATGCTACCAAAAAGAACTTAATGAAACTGGTTACAATTGACGGAGTCACCCATAATTCACCAAATGATATTTTGAAGGAAGAAACAAAGTACTTTAAGCATATGTTTTCTTTTCAGTCGCCTCCATCTCCTCTAACTGAAGCTAATTGTAGAGATGTTTTTTCTATTGATAATGTCAAATTAACAGCCACACAGAAAGACTCATGTGAAGGTGAAATTACAGAGGAGGAACTTCTGGATGCAATTAAAGACTTTAAGTCTGGGAAAACTCCAGGGTTGGATGGCATACCAGTCGAGGTATGCCAAACCTTTTTTTGATATACTAAGAGGACCGTTATTAGCATGTTTTAACCACTCCTATGTAAATGGTAGAGTATCTGACACTCAAGAAGAAGGTCTGATCTCATTATTACTGAAACAGGATACAAGTGGAAAATATAAAGATCCAGTCCATTTACAAAATTGGAGGCCCCTTACACTTCAGTGTTGTGATGCAAAAATTCTAGCAAAATGTATAGCGCATAGAATTAAAAAGGTATTGTCGGATATTATTCATTCTAATCAGACAGGTTTTTTACATGGAAGATACATTGGAGATAATATAAGGCAAGTATTGGAAACAATAGAACACTATGGAAAATATGGAAAACCAGGCCTGCTATTCATAGCAGACTTCGAAAAGGCATTTGATAAAGTTCGACTGGGGTTTATATATAAATGCCTGGAGCATTTCAATTTTGGAGAATCTCTTATAAAATGGGTCAAAATCATGTATAGTAACCCTAGGTGTAAAATAGTAAATAATGGCTATTTCTCAGAAAGTTTTAAACTGTCAAGAGGAGTGAAAAAAGGTTGTCCACTATCGGCATATCTATTTATTGTGGCCATCGAGATGTTAGCTATTAAAATCATATAGTACAATTGTCATAATTTGGTTGTAATCCAGAGAGGTTAGAAAATATATCTAGATCCTCTATGAGGCTGTGGAGGGATTCTAGTTGTGGATTTAAAAGAAAACATGAATCATCAGCGTCCAATAATAATATCAGAGGATTAGAAATCCAGGGCTTAAAAACAAAGGTGTCATTGTACGCTGATGATTCATGTTTTCTTTTAAATCCACAACTAGAATCCCTCCACAGCCTCATAGAGGATCTAGATATATTTTCTAACCTCTCTGGATTACAACCAAATTATGACAATTGTACTATATTACGTATTGGATCACTAAAAAATAAAAATTTTACATTACCATGTAGTTTACCAATAAAATGGTCTGATGGTGATGTGGATATACTCGGAATACATATCCCAAAGGAAATAAATGATCTCACTTCAATACATTTTAATAGAAAGTTAGCAAAAATTGATAAGATCTTACTACCATGGAAAGGAAAATACCTGTCAATTTGTGGAAAAATCACCCTGATTAACTCTTTAGTATTATCCCAGTTTACCTATTTGCTTATGGTCTTGCCTACGCCTAGAGCAGTTTTTTAAATTATATGAGAAAAAAATATTCAATTTTATTTGGAACGGCAAGCCAGACAAAATTAAAAGGGCATATTTATATAATGAATATGAATTCGGAGGACAGAAATTATTAAATATTATAGCATTAGACCTATCACTAAAAGCTTCAGTCATACAAAAGTTATACTTAAATCCGAACTGGTTCTCAAGCAAATTAGTAAGATTGTCTCACCCAATGTTCAAGAAAGGCCTTTTTCCCTTTATTCAGATTACAACAACTCATTTGCAGTTATTTGAAAAGGAAATCATCTCCCAAATATCACTATTTCTAAAACAAGCCATAGAAAGTTGGTTGCAATTTCAATTTAATCCTCCAGAAACGACAGAACAAATAATGCAACAAATATTGTGGTTAAATTCAAATATACTAATTGACAAAAAAACTAAATTTTTTGACAGAATGTTTAAAAAAGGTATAATCTTCGTAAATGATATCATCGGTAGGACTGGTGGAGTTATGTCGCACATGCAGCTAACAAAAACATATGGAAATGTCTGCTCTACCCAAAATTACAACCAAATAATTGCAGCCTTACCGCAAAAGTGGAAGAGGAAAGTGGAAGGGGGTGAAAGTAAGGAACTTGTCTGTCGGCCTTGCATTAAAGAACATAATTGGTTAAGGAAAACTGTGATAAATAAAAAAGTATATCAGTTTCACTTAAGGACCAAAGGATTGACAGCCGTCCCATATAGATTGCAAAATAGTTGGGAAGAGATTTTTGACGTACCCTTCCCATGGCATAGTGTTTATGAACTGACACGCAAAACGACACCGGATTCAAAAATTAGAATCTTTTAATTTAAATTATTATATAAAATTCTTGCTACCAATAGAATGTTATTTATATGGGGGATACAATCTTCCCAGCTCTGCAGATTTTGCTGTGAAGAGAGAATCATTAGATCATTTGTTTTGGTTCTGTCCATTTGTAGCTTGTTTTTGGACACAGGTCCAGGAATGGCTAAAGGATTGCAATATTTACCTGGAGCTAACCTTGCAGATAGCATTACTGGGTGATCTGAAAAGTCATAGTCAATCGATCAATAATATAATAATACTTTTAGCAAAAATGTTTATTTTTAATTCACAATCTGTAGAAGCAATGAGAATAGAAAGGTTTAGAACTTTTGTAAAACATCACAGTACGGTTGAAATATATATGGCAAATAGAAATCCTATATGGATGGTGTTAAGAGATAGATGGGAGGTATTGAATAGAGTTGAAGGATGGGACTAATAACAAATAACAACAAATAATAACAAAGATAGCTAATAATGTAAGCATACTGTGTCCATAATAAGTATATAGGTTGTATGTTGGGAGCTTTTGGAAAAGAGCACAGTTAGAAAGATATGGCATATAGAAGCAAACCGGATGGACATCATGAAAATGATCGGAGAGGTTGAGAGTAGAAGAAGTTCAGGAGCAAAAAAAATAAAAAAATAAAAAAATATATAATAGAATTATTGTAAAATTAACTGTGTCCATAAGGTGTAGATAGTAAGTATAGGCCGGAAGTAGAGGCCTGGGTATTGTTGTTCACTAATTTACTCCAAGTAGGGAAAGGATGGCGGGGTTGAAAAGTAATAAAGGGGAGTATATATATAAAAAACATGGGGGATTGGAAGTGATGCAGACAATTACATTGATAGAAGATACAATCTATCTGCAATATTAAACTGATCCCCCCCCCAAAAAAAGAATAGAATATGTTTCTAAACACTGTGGATGCTACCATGATTACGGATAATCCTGAATTAATTGTGTATAATGATGAGTGAGAAAGTTAAAGACACACAAATATCATATCCCCCCCAAAATGCTAACCTCCCCTGATATTGTAATGGTGAGAGGTTAGCATGTCTTGGGGGTTTGATATTTGTGTGTCTGTAACTTTTTCACTCATCATTATCATCATCATCACTCATATTATTATATCATTCATTCATATTATATATTGTATCATTTAAAATCCAGTGGTGGAGTACAGAGCCAAAACAACAACAAATGTGTCACTGTCCCAATACTTTTGGATCTCACTGTAGGTTGGTGCTGTGTGTTCTGTCTCACACATTATGTTCCACAACTAGAGGATGGCTGTGTGTTGTAAACATAGCAGAAGGGGTCTGGCACGGATGGCGTGACTGTGGAAGAGCAGAGAAAGAGAGAAGGACGGATTGCCTAAGGACAGAAGGGAGGAAGGAGCTGGGGTTGGGAACAGGTGCATCGCTATTTTCACCACTGAGTTCTGAGAACGCCTCTTCACACACACACACACAGTACACACACACCACATCCTAATCCCACTATATTCCTCAATCTAATTGTGGCTGGCTGACTGTTATTCTGTGTTATCCTAATGAAACAAACACCACCGTGAGTGGGCAACGGTGGCCAGTGACACCGCGGGCCGTCGTGGTTACCACTGACCACCTCATCTGGTCCAATCCAGCTGGTAACGTCCACCGGGACAGAGGAGAGGAGAGAGGAGAAGAGCAGTCATCTCCTCACACAGCCTGTTATAGTGTTTATAAACCATGTCTAATGGAGGAATCCAGAGGGCTTTGGTTACACACTATATAGACCCAGAGAATTCACAGCCTGAACACACACAGTCAACACAGCTGGGATTGAGATGGAGAGATAATGGTCCAACCATCAACCATCTGATAGACCCTTCTCTCAAAGTACCACATAATACAGCCATTGGTCCCAGTGCATTACATCATAGTGGCCTTATTACTCAGCCCTTCTGTTCTCTTACTATAGGCCTCTTAGTGTTTCCAGGCAGGTGCAGCTCAGAGTCCAGTCCCTCCACACATCTCAGTGTGGGTGATAATGGTAGTGGTGGTGCTGATGGTGCAGACCAGGGGGCTAAAGACCAGGGAGCTAGCTAGAGGAGATGGATGCAGCTCCAGACCTCATAGGTCATCGGCCAGATATGTCCCTTTCCAGAGAGCTCTCATCATGGCTGCGTCATAAACACCATACATCAAAGACACCAGCGCTGTCACCAACTGGCCTGGACATGTAGTACTAAACTACTACTACTACTAGAGGTCAGAGAGCAGTGGAAAGATCACACATAGTCCCCCACCTCTCCCCCCCCCCCCCCTCTCGTTCTCTCTCTTTCCCCCCCTCTATCTCTCTCTCTTTCTCTATCTCTCTCCCCTATCTCTCCTGTCTCTGCCTTTCTCTCTGCAGGTCCCCAGTCCAATATCACCTTTCATCTGATTATGCTTTACAGAACTGGATTCCTATGATGTCTATACCGTCTACACCGTTTCCTGTCAACAGCATACTGGAGGTGGTCATGGGACCCATGGTGATTGGGTGACACTTGTAGTATTCCCCTTCAGTGTATAGATAGTATTGGACATCCAAGCAGACCCAGAGGGTGAGGATTGGTACCAACCCTGAATCTAACCTTTAACTGGTGGGAATTCAACTGTTTCAACGTTTCTCTGATGTCATAATTTGCCGTCAGGGAAAGGTGAAAAACTATGTAGGACGACAGGGAACAGTCTGGTAACATTATGACCTCTAAATGTGTACAGGAACAGAACGCAGATGAAAACCGACAATTATAACGGAATCGTAACAGTTTTAAGAAGCCTCTCTCTCTCCCCCTCCCTCCCTCCCTCCCTCCCGCCCTCTCTCTCCCTCCCACCCCCTGAGAGATACTCAAGGATGTTACCAAATAATTTACAACTTTTCATAAAAATGCTCTCTCGCTTG
Organism: Coregonus lavaretus; assembly: GCF_964263955.1. Lineage (NCBI taxonomy): Eukaryota > Metazoa > Chordata > Actinopteri > Salmoniformes > Salmonidae > Coregonus > Coregonus lavaretus. The sequence goes on from NW_028162815.1 coordinate 67,460, forward strand.
CTCACGTGTGTGTGTGCCAAATGTAATCGGGGCTTGTAATTGCTGTAGCGTGGATGTGATTGCATTAGCCCAGGCCCTAGCTGCTTCTCTTCTCTTTAATACCATTATCTCAGTAGGAGTGAATTCATTCCACTCAGGGAGGTGAGATGGGAGCATCACATGCAGTTAAGCACCATGACAAACTACCTGCTCCATTTGATCAAACTTAACCACTGTAATTCACTCAAGTCTGCTGCCAGGGTGTTTAGGAGAGGACGTGCACGCTGATAGTGCACGCACACACACAGGGAATCAGTCTTGGAGGAGAAGTGAGGAGTTGCACGCTGGCTGAATGCAGAGAGACAAAGTGCTTAATTGCATCCCTTAAAGTGCTGTATCAGCGTGCCTGTGTGTGTCTGTGTGTGTGTGTGTGTGTGTGTGTGTGTGTGTGTCTGTGTCTGTGTCTGTGTGTGTGTGTGTGTGTCTGTGTGTGTGTGTGTGTGTGTGTGTGTGTGTCTGTGTCTGTGTGTGTGTGTGTGTGTGTGTGTGTGTGTGTGTGTGTGTGTGTGTGTGTGTGTGTGTGTGTGATCATACTCCACATGTCTGTTTGAGCGTGCTGTTCTTGTTTTGAGGAGTGTGTCCCGGGCCATGCCAGAAGCCCTTTGGCCATGGGATCAGCTGGGGTGTTGGTGTTGGCATGCAGCAGGCCCTCCTCATCTTCCGTGCCAGGATGCCGCCCCTGCACCCCTCCGTTCCCCCCACCCCCTCTAACCCCCCATGCCAGCGAGGATGAGGAGGAAAACGATCCTGGGAAGGATGATCTGCTTTAGGGCCCTGAGTTAGCAACGCTCTATTTGTGTTGCCAAGCTACATGATAAACAGACAAAGGGCAGAGGGAGAGAGAGAGAGAGAGAGAGAGAGAGAGAGAGAGAGGGGAGGAGGGGTTAAAGAGATTGAGAGATATGGAGAAAGATAAAAGAGAGGAACAGAGAGATGGGAGGGTATGGTAATTGAGACAGTGATCGAGGGATAGAGATAAATATAGATGGTGTGAGAGGGGGATAGGAGAAGAGAGAGAGAGATGGGTCTATAATAGACATGGCAGAGTGTACAGTATGGAAGTGAACCATCAAATCCCCACTGAGTTCCTTTCAACTGAATCCATAAACACATTAACACTGGCACCATATATCACAGGCCACCGACTCTCTCTCACCACCACTGAACCTGTACCAGCGATGTTATATCACATATTTCCCCTCACACTAACTCTCACTATGCTTGTTATATCACATAGACACCCTTACACCCTTAGAGTCCGATCACCCAGCCATATGTCAAACACATGTCAAACATACAGGGGTTAAATCCAGACTGGTTTATCACCTATGGTAGCTAATTGGAAGCCCAAGCTGACTAAAGGCTAAAGCTATCTCTTGCCATCACTATAATGAGCAGAGGCCCTCTTGGGTTTATCTCCTCTCCCTGCACTGTAATGTTTCACTTTATCTATGCATGAATTTTTCTTTTATTATGTGCTAAATAAATTAACTAAATGTACAGATGTAGGAACTTAATTTGAGCCAGTTTGCTACAGCAGGAAAATAATCCTGCAAGCAACAGGAAATGTGAATTATTATGTTGATTATTATTATTAATGGACATTTTTGTAGGGGTTGATACATATTTAGTAAGATAAAATCAAGTCAAAGTGGAAATTACAAACTTCAGAAGCCTTTTTAAATCTCAAATACACTCCAAGTTTTAAATGTCCTGCATTGCAGGGAAGTTCTCCTGCAACAGGGTGATCAAAATAAGATCCTACATCTGTACAATAGGTGACTGCTTCCTGCTCTGGACATTACTGCTCTGGACAGGCCATATGTGGATAATATAATAATAATAATAATATATATAATAATATGCTATTTAGCAGACGCTTTTATCCAAAGCGACTTACAGTCATGCATGCATAATATTTTTTTTTTGTGTATGGGTGGTCCCGGGGATCGAACCCACTACCTTGGCGTTACAAGCGCCGTGCTCTACCAGCTGAGCTACAGAGGACCACAGAAGTCAACAGCATGATTGGACAACCTCCAGCAAAAGGAGGTTGTACAGAAAGGAACAGGTTAGTATTCCACCAGCTAAAGATGGACATAGCACTTACAGTATACAGTATGATGCTGGCTAGATTAACGCGTGTGGAGAGCATCCTGAGATCCTATAATGAGGGCTTTGCTACTGGGTGCTAGCTAGCAGCTAATGATAGGGCTGCTTTATTTCTCATGTCCTGAGGCTCCACACTGTGCCTTACAAAGCCACAACAATCAGAGCTGGGCCGCACTCTGCTTGCTCTGCGATCAAACCCTGGAGAGAGACAGAAAGAAAGATGGAGAGAGAAAGAGAGAGAGAGAGAGAGAGAGAGAGAGAGATGGAGATAGAGAGCGAGATGGAGAGAGGGGGAGAGGGGGAGAGAGAGATGGAGAGAGGGGAGAGAGAGAGAGAGAAATTGAGATGCAGATAGAGAGAAATAGAGAGAGAGTAGAGAGAATAAGGGGAGAAGGCAGTGAAGACACACCCCAGGCGGTCGATCTCCCCTGCCAGGTATTGTGTCTGTCTGGTAAACGCTGGACAAATGCTACAGTATGGATGGCTTATACCGCTGTGCAGGGAAAATGTATGTGTGTGTGTGTGTGTGTATGGCTGAGTAGAACAACTCCCCCCCCCCCCCAAAAAAATACATTTAACGCTCTTCCTCAATGTTTGGGAGTTTTTCTGTGAAAACAGCACAAAACCCAGAAGCCTTTGTCACTGAGTACACTTGACCATGACTGTGTTGCGTGTACACAGACAATACACTCATACTCACAGTGTAAGACAGACAGCGTGGTTGGAGCCATGCCTAGTGTGCCATTACCACTGAGAGGAGCTAAAGAGGGCCGAGTAGAGCAACAAATGAATGGATGTGTTCAGACTGTTCACACATTCACCTCATAAATCAGCAATAAGCTACGTGTGGTATCTGGGTAACAGGAACTCTCCTATCATGCAGCCAGGGTCATACTACATACTGGTAGAGACATACTGCTATGGTCCTTCCAGAACCAGGGTCATACTACATACTGGTAGAGACATACTGCTATGGTCCTACCAGAACCAGGGTCATACTACATACTGGTAGATACATACTGCTATGGTCCTACCAGAACCAGGGTCATACTACATACTGGTAGAGACATACTGCTGTGGTCCTACCAGAACCAGGGTAATACTACATACTGGTAGAGACATACTGCTGTGGTCCTACCAGAACCAGGGTAATACTACATACTGGTAGAGACATACTGCTGTGGTCCTACCAGAACCAGGGTAATGCTACATACTGGTAGAGACATACTGCTGTGGTCCTACCAGAACCAGGGTAATACTACATACTGGTAGAGACATACTGCTGTGGTCTTAGTTGAACCAGGGTCATACTACATACTGGTAGAGACATACTGCTATGGTCCTACCAGAACCAGGGTCATACTACTTACTGGTAGAGACATACTGCTGTGGTCTTAGTTGAACCAGGGTCATACTACATACTGGTAAAGACATACTGCTATGGTCCTACCAGAACCAGGGTCATACTACATACTGGTAGAGACATACTGCTGTGGTCCTACCAGAACCAGGGTCATACTACATACTGGTAGAGACATACTGCTGTGGTCTTACTAGAACCAGGGTAATACTACATACTGGTAGAGACATACTGCTGTGGTCTTACCAGAACCAGGGTCATACTACATACTGGTAGAGACATACTGCTGTGGTCTTACTAGAACCAGGGTAATACTACATAATGGTAGAGAAATACTGCTGTGGTCCTACCAGAACCAGGGTCATACTACATACTGGCAGAGACATACTGCTGTGGTCCTACCAGAACCAGGGTCATACTACATACTGGTAGAGACATACTGCTGTGGTCTTACTAGAACCAGGGTCATACTACATACTGGTAGATACATACTGCTGTGGTCCTACTAAAACCTGCTGAGTGATTGAGTGTGTTTACATAAATACACCATTTACATTTACGTCATTTAGCTGACGCTCTTATCCAGAGCGACTTACAAATTGGTGCATTCACCTTATAGCCAGTGGGATAACCACTTTACAATATATATATTTTTTTTTTTTGGGGTGTGGGGTAAGGGGGGGTAGAAGGATTACTTTATCCTATCCCAGGTATTCCTTAAAGAGGTGGGGTTTCAAGTGTCTCCAGAAGGTGGTGAGTGACTCCGCTGTCCTGGCGTCGTGAGGGAGCTTGTTCCACCATTGAGGTGCCAGAGCAGCGAACAGTTTTGACTGGGCTGAGCGGGAACTGTGCTTCTGCAGAGGTAGGGGGGCCAGCAGGCCAGAGGTGGATGAACGCAATGCCCTATTTTGGGTGTAGGGACTGATCAGAGCCTGAAGGTACGGAGGTGCCGTTCCCCTCACAGCTCCGTAGGCAAGCACCATGGTCTTGTAGCAGATGCGAGCTTCAACTGGAAGCCAGTGGAGTGTGCGGAAGAGCGGGGTGACGTGAGAGAACTTGGGAAGGTTGAACACCAGACGGGCTGCGGCATTCTGGATGAGTTGTAGGGGTTTAATGGCACAGGCAACAGCGAGTTCCAGTAATCCAGACGGGAGATGACAAGTGCCTGGATTAGGACCTGTGCCGCTTCCTGTGTAAGGCAGGGTCGTACTCTCCGAATGTTGTAGAGCATGAACCTACAGGATCGGGTCACCGCCTTGATGTTAGCGGAGAACGACAGGGTGTTGTCCAGGGTCACGCCAAGGCTCTTTGCACTCTGGGAGGAGGACACAACGGAGTTGTCAACCGTGATGGCGAGATCATGGAACGGGCAGTCCTTCCCCGGGAGGAAGAGCAGCTCCGTCTTGCCGAGGTTCAGCTTGAGGTGGTGATCCGTCATCCACACTGATATGTCTGCCAGACATGCAGAGATGCGATTCGCCACCTGGTTATCAGAAGGTGGAAAGGAGAAGATTAGTTGTGTGTCGTCTGCGTAGCAATGATAGGAGAGGCCATGTGAGGATATGACAGAGCCAAGTGACTTGGTGTATAGCGAGAATAGGAGAATAGGAGAATAGGACAGATTCACCCCACACCACTTGGTAGGAGCGACCTGTCAGGTAGGACGCAATCCAAGAGTGAGCCACGCGGGAAATGCCCAACTCGGAGAGGGTGGAGAGGAGGATCTGATGGTTCACAGTATCAAAGGCAGCAGACAGGTCTAGAAGGACAAGAGCAGAGGATCTAGTGACAAGTGTCCTGTAATACGCTGTGTACTAGAACAGAGTGTGTGAGCATGGCATTTATGGAAGGTTACAGATGGTCCTGTCAGCAGCCGTTTACTCCTTTATTCACACAACTAGCATAGCATACATACACCACAGACAGAAAAACCCCTACTAGCACACACACACACACGCACACACACACACACACACACACACACACACACACACACACACACACACACACACACACACACACACACACACACACACAAACACAGAGTGATCTCAGAGGGCCAAAGGAAACCAAAGAGCCCAACAGAAAACACAAGGAAGACCTCTGTCCTGTGATTCTGACCAGTGAGTGGTCAGTAGATTCATTCGAGAACATTCCACAGTCAGCGGCAGTGCCTGTGTAAACCCACTCTACCAGCAGGTCAAAAGGTCAACAGCTGTAGGAGCTCTAGCAGCAGGCACTGTACCATACAGTAAATTAGGTACGCTGGTTTCCCTGGTTTGCCCTGGCAGCCACTGTGCCCAACATGGATATATGAACAAACTAAATGGCTCAGTTAGTAGAGCATAGCGCTTGCAATGGCAGGGTTGTGGGTTTGATTCCCACAGTGGACCAGTACGAAAATAATATAAAAATGTATGCACTCGCTTTGGACAAAAGCATCTGCTAAATGACTGAAATGTGACTTGTCTCCTGAGGAATGCTGTGGGGTAGTGTCACGATCGCTTAAGGAGGAGGACCAATGCGCAGCGTTGAATGCGTACATATTATTTATTAAACAGATCACCCGATCAAAACAACGAACGAAACGTGAAGTCCTTCGATACACACAAACCAAAAGGAACAAGAAACCACAACACAAAGTGAAAAGACCGATAGTTAAATATGGCTCCCAATCAGAGACAACCAGCTGACACTCGTTGCCTCTGATTGGGAGTCACTCAGGCCCACATAGATATACAAACATAGATTACATACCCTGGCTCAACATAACATAGTCCCCAGAGCCAGGGCGTGACAGTACCCCCCCCCAAAGGCGCGGACTCCGACCGCGCCAAACAACCACAACAGGGGAGGGACCGGGTGGGCACTCCGCCTCGGCGGCGGATCCGGCTCCGGACATGACCCAGGCATGGGTTGTGCTGGACTGACGAAACGCACCACAGACTTGGTGCGGAGAGCAGGCACGGGCCGTGCCGGACTGACGACGCACACCACTGGCTTGGTGCGGGGAGCTTGGATGGGCCGGACTGGGCTGGCGACGCGCACCACAAACTTGGTGCGGAGAGCAGGAACGGGCCGGGCTGGGCTGTCGACGCACACCGTAGGCTTGGTGCGTGGAGTAGGAACGGGCCGAACTGGGCTGACGACGCGCACCACAGACTTGGTGCGGAGAGCAGGAACGGGCCGGACAGGGCTGACGAAACGCACCACAGACTTGGTGCGGAGAACAGGCACGGGCCGTGCCGGACTGACGACGCACCCCACTGGCTTGGTGTGGGGAGCAGGAGCGGGCCGAGCCGGGCTGTCGAAGCGCACCCCTGACTTGGTGCGGGGAGCAGGAACGAGCCGAGCCGGGCTGACGACGCACACCACTGGCTTGGTGTGGGGAGCAGGAGCGGGCCGAGCCGGGCTGTCGAAGCGCACCCCTGACTTGGTGCGGGGAGCAGGAACGGGCCGATCCGGGCTGACGAAACGCACCACCGACTTGGTACGGAGAGCAGGAACGGGCCGGACAGGGCTGACGACGCGCACCACATGCTCGGTGCGAGAGGCAGGAACAGGCCGAACCGTACTGGGGACACACGCCACTGGCCCTATGCAGGGATCAGGAACGGGCCGGACCGGACTGGTAATACACCCCAGTACCTCTCGCCGTGCCTCCACACTTTCCCTCTCCTCTGTGACCAGTGGCCCCCTTAACCTGGCGGCCTCCTCTGCACACCCGCTGGACCGCTCCATCGCGGCCTCCGGCTGCCCCGTCGTCCACGTCGTGAGCCCCCCCCTAAAAATTTTCTGGGGTTCTCTCCTCCCCGTGGACCAGGCCTCCCTAGTTCTCGCCAGACTCTCACTCCACTGCTTCAAAGTCCAACCTTTCTGCTCTTCGCTTGGCTGGGCCCAGTTGAGACTCCTACTCCACTGATCCCAGGTCCATCCACTCTCCTCTTCACGCTGCTTGGTCCTGTCTTGGTGGTTTCTTCTGTCACGATCGCTTAAGGAGGAGGACCAATGCGCAGCGTTGAATGCGTACATATTATTTATTAAACAGATCACCCGATCAAAACAACGAACGAAACGTGAAGTCCTTCGATACACACAAACCAAAAGGAACAAGAAACCACAACACAAAGTGAAAAGACCGATAGTTAAATATGGCTCCCAATCAGAGACAACCAGCGGACACTCGTTGCCTCTGATTGGGAGTCACTCAGGCCCACATAGATATACAAACATAGATTACATACCCTGGCTCAACATAACATAGTCCCCAGAGCCAGGGCGTGACAGGTAGGCAAGGTTGGGGAGTAACTGATTAGGCTACATGTAATCTGATCACAAAAAAACAGTAAATTTAATCAGTTAAATTACCAGCAAAAATATTGTAGTCTGATTACAGATACTTTTGGAAAACTGATTACTTCTTGGATTACTTTTATATACATTGACACCTTTCTGTTTTCTCAATGACAATTAATTCAGCATTGAAAAAAGGCAAAAGTTTAAGTTTGTTCCACCTGAGTAAGTCTGACCACAAGTCAGTTTTATGGATACTTTTTGTCTTCTTCTAATGCCTCTTAAAGGGAAGGTAATCTAAAAGTACCCCTGAGCTCAGATCACAGTCTGATCCATCACTGCCCCAATGGTAGTGACTTGACAGGGGTAACTGGAGCTCAGATCACAGTCTGATCCATCACTGTCCCAATGGTAGTGACTTGACAGGGGTAACTGGAGCTCAGATCACAGTCTGATCCATCACTGTCCCGATGGTAGTGACTTGACAGGGATAACTAGAGCTCAGATCACAGTCTGATCCATCACTGTCTCGATGGTAGTGACTTGACAGGGATAACTGGAGCTCAGATCACAGTCTGATCCATCACTGTCTCGATGGTAGTGACTTGACAGGGATAACTGGAGCTCAGATCACAGTCTGATCCATCACTGTCCCGATGGTAGTGACTTGACAGGGATAACTGGAGCTCAGATCACAGTCTGACCCATCACTGTCTCGATGGTAGTGACTTGACAGGGATAACTGGAGCTCAGATCACAGTCTGATCCATCACTGTCCCAATGGTAGTGACTTGACAGGGGTAACTGGAGCTCAGATCACAGTCTGATCCATCACTGTCCCAATGGTAGTGACTTGACAGGGATAACTGGAGCTCAGAACACAGTCCGATCCATCACTGCCCCAATGGTATTGACTTGACAGGGATAACTGAAGCTCAGATCACAGTCTGATCCATCACTGTCCCAATGGTAGTGACTTGACAGGGGTAACTGCAGCTCAGATCACAGTCTGTTCCATCACTGTCCCAATGGTAGTGACTTGACAGGGGTAACTGGAGCTCATCCATCACTCAGTACCATGGTACCCTGCCCATCCATGTAACACTAGGACATGCAACACAAGCCATGTTTATAAATATTCATGGGCAGTAGCTATTAGTCTGGTAGAGCTCTGATAAACCATAAGTGATACTGATGGTTACATTAAAATCTGCTACGGAGCCAGACTGGCACTGATACGCAGCATAGTGACGCAGTCAGAGGTATGTCCTGGGATAGTATTAGTAGTACTACTGTCTGGAGGCGGTGGACAGAGGTGAGAACAATCTGTGTGTGTGAGACAGAGAAAGAGAGATGGTGTGGACAGTGCTCAGGGCATTGTGGCTTTTCAGGACAGTGAGGTCTCTCCTTCACAGGGTCACTCTCTCACCATAACATCTTGGCTTCCACCCAGACAGTCAGGCTCAGGCTATAGCTGGTTGGTCTGTAGAGGGTTAGATGGATCCCCTCAGAGAGTGGAGAAGAGCAAGAATGTCAGTGTGTCACACTAGAGGTCAGAGGTAAAAACACAGTGACCAAAACAGATGCACACACACAAACACCAGGTCAGACTGTACTGTATATAACACATGCTGGTTAGAGAGGGGAGGAGACTTCAGCCTGGCCTCACAGTAGATGTCAGAGGAGTCACATCTCACTCCCACCCTGCCCGACCACCCCAGCGAAGACAGAAAATCAACACTTCAATTCAATCTTATTCATAAACCCCTGGTGGAAAAGAAAATGATTCTGATGATGCTAATGATGATAATGAGGTAAATAAGTCTCCAATCCATGTGCTCATAATAACAGTCCAAGATCAGAATGTCCTCACTCCCCACCAATAAACAAGTCGTAGCCAGCCCATCCCTCTCTACATACAGACCAGTCACATCCTGTTCCCCAAATGATTCTGTTATTACCCTGCTGCTCCATCATAATATCCTCCTTCAAGCATTATTACTACCACTACTCCAGGTAGGAGAGAGACAACAGGGTCAGAATGACCTAGTGTGCTCTAGCATCGATAACACACTCCTGATGGCTGCTGATTGAGGACAGGAGACTGCCTCTTATCTCCATTAGGAAACGGGCTGTAAACTAAAGACCAGTAGCACGTGTTTCTGCTCCATCTCCATGTTTGGATGGAGGGAGAGAGAGAACATGTCATGTTTACTGTTGTATTTTTTGAATTATTATAATTTTTTCACTTTTGTTTATTATCTATTTCACTTGCTTAGGCAATGTAAACATGTGTTTCCCATGCCAATAAAGCCCCTTAAATTGAATTGAAAGAGAGAGGGGTGGCAGGGGTAGGTGTTGTCCAGACAGACAGATGACACAGAGCTGAAATGTCATCATCATAGATACAGGTGGACCTGTGGTACACTCTTACATGCTGACCACACCACTCACGCGCATGCGTGCGTGCGCCATCGTGCGCATGTTGATTTTGTCCACCCACACCAGACGCGATCAGGACACGCAGGTTGAAATATCAATACGAATTCTGAACCAACTATATTAATTTGGGGACAGGTCGAAAAGCATTAAACATTTACGGCAATTTAGCTAGCTAGCGTGCTGTTGCTAGCTAATTTGTCCTGGGATATAAACATTGGGTTGTTATTTTACCTGAAATGCACAAGGTCCTCTACTCCGACAATTAATCCACAGATAAAAGGGTAAACCGAGTTATTTTCTAGTAATCTCTTCTCCTTCAGGCTTCTTCTTTGGACTTTCCTTTTTACGGTACTACATCCTGTTTATGTTTAGCCTCAGCCCAAACATGGTTAGCTTATTGTTGTTTCGGTTATTTCTAATTGTACTATTTCACTGTAGATCCCCCAGCCCAGCTAAACCTGCCTTAGATAGCTCCTTTGTCCCACCTCCCATACACACGGAGACCGACTCAATTGATGCCTCCAGTGATGCTATCTCTTTCATTGTTACCCAACGCTTAGGTTTACCTCCACTTTACTCATATCCTTCCATATCCTTGTCTGTACATAATGCCCTGAATCTTTTCTACAACACCCGGAAATCTGCCCCCTTTATTCTATGTACCCAACGCACTAGAAGACCAGTTCTTAAAGCCTTTAGCCGTATCCTTATTCTAGTCCTCCTCTGTTCCTCTGGTGATGTAGAGGCTAACCCAGGCCCTGCAGCCCTCAGTATCACTCCTACTCCCCAGGCGCTATCATTTGCTGACTTCTGTAATCGCAAAAGTCTTGGTTTCTTGCACGTAAATATCAGAAGTCTACTTCCTAAGTTTGAGTTATTCACTGCGTTAGCACACTCCGCCAACCCTGATGTTCTAGCAGTGTCTGAATCCTGGCTCAGGAAGGCCACCAAAAATTCTGAAATTTCCATCCCCAACTATAACATTTTCCGTCTAGATAGAACTGCCAAAGGGGGTGGAGTTGCAATCTACTGTAGAGATAGCCTGCAGAGCTCTATCATACTACCCAGGTCTGTGCCCAAACAGTTTGAGCTTCTACTTCTAAAAATCCACCTTTCCAGAAATAAGTCTCTCACTGTTGCCGCTTGCTACAGACCCCCCTCAGCCCCCAGCTGTGCCCTGGACACCATATGTGAATTGATTGCCCCCCATTTATCCTCAGAGTTCGTACTGCTTGGTGACCTAAATTGGGATATGCTTAATACCCCGGCCATCCTACAATCCAAACTAGATGCCCTCAACCTCACGCAAATTATCAACGAACCTACCAGGTACAACCCTAAATCCGTAAACATGGGTACCCTCATAGATATCATCCTGACTAACATACCCTCTAAATACACCTCAGCTGTCTTCAACCAGGATCTCAGCGATCACTGCCTTATTGCCTGCGTCCGTAACGGGTCCGCGGTCAAACGACCACCCCTCATCACTGTCAAACGCTCCCTAAAACACTTTAGCGAGCAGGCCTTCCTAATTGACCTGGCCCAGGTATCCTGGATGGATATAGATCTCATTCCGTCAGTAGAGGATGCCTGGTTGTTCCTTAAAAGTAATTTCCTCTCAATCTTAAATAAACATGCCCCATTCAAAAAATACAGAACTAAGAACCGATATAGCCCCTGGTTCTCCTCAGACTTGACTGCCCTTGACCAGCACAAAAAACATCCTGTGGCGTACTGCATTAGCATCAAATAGCCCCCGCGATATGCAACTTTTCAGGGAAGTTAGGAACCAATATACACAAGCAGTCAGGAAAGCAAAGGCTAACTTTTTCAAACAGAAATTTGCATCCTGTAGCACTAACTCCAAAAAGTTTTGGGACACTGTAAAGTCCATGGAGAATAAGAGCACTTCCTCCCAGTTGCCCACTGCACTGAGGCTAGGAAACACTATCACCACCGATAAATCTACAATAATCGAGAATTTCAACAAGTATTTTGCTACAGCTGGCCATGCTTTCCATCTGGCTACCACTACCCCGGCCACCAACTCTGCACCCTCCGCTGCAACTTGCCCATGCCCCCCCCGCTTCTCCTTCACACAAATTCAGACAGCTGATGTTTTGAAAGCGCTGCAAAATCTGGACCCCTACAAATCAGCTGGGCTAGACAATCTGGACCCTTTCTTTCTAAAACTAGCCGCCGAAATTGTCGCAACCCCTATTACTAGTCTGTTCAACCTCTCTTTCATAACGTCTTGGACCATCTTGGGAAATAATGTTTCCTCCGAAAGTGGTGGTGTTGGTTAGTGGACTATGGTGACAATATGGTGTACAAGGACAGGAGGTGTTGACATTTTAGGATTCCACAGTCACATAAATAAAATATCCTTTTACCCTTGAGCAAAGCAATTAATATGAATTATAGATTCATATAACATATGAATACAGGAGCTCTTTAGAGACTCAGACAACACAATTGGCTTCCTCAAATGCAATGACTGAGCTAGAAGACAACAATAATACTTATGAAGCCATTGTTTTATACAGAAACTACTGTCTAGAGCAGGGGTGGGCTAACTTTTTGGCTCGAGGACAGGGCTCCAGACTAACATTTTCCCCTGGTGGCACTGGTGCCACAAACTTTTTCAGTTGGTGGCAACAGCCCATAATTTGGTGGCACACACAACATTTTTTGCAGTGATAGACTACATTTTAGTCATCTTATAAAGGAGCGGTTGAAACGAAATTGGGATCGTTAACTTTTAGGAAATAATCCCTAACCGAAGAACAATGTGTTTTTTTGGTTTTCACACAATTAAAATCACAGTGCAGTTATCACAAAGCTACCACCTAACAGGTCCCGATCATCATAAAGGGAAATACAAATTAAACAAATACCTAATGCAACAATGCTGTAACGTTAGTAGGAGGAGAAAAGGGCAAATATTTTATCTACTTTATTAACCGGAGCTGTAATGCACAAGGGAAAGCGAGAGGCTCAAAGCAGAGCAGCAGCTCAAATATGAGTGATAAGGGGAGCAGGGAGGGGGCGACAAATGGCGCTGGTAGACTAATTTATTGCTAGTTATTGATCATCTCATCTGATTACATAGTTGCTGTCTTGACTGCATCAAACCGAGAGAAGCTAGTTAACTAGCAAATGTTAGCTAGGCTAATTGAGACTACATAACTTGAACTGTGCACTTTCTCCCCTTCCGAATCCTCCATTAAATAACAACTCCATTCAGATTATTAAGTAGCAGCCTACCTGTTGGCTCTTGGTGTTGTAGCCTGTCCTTCTCATTTGACTTTTAGTTCTGTCATTTTAATTCCATCTACCATTGATTAGCCAAGATATCTGTGGTCCTCTGTAGCTCAGCAGGTAGAGCACGGCGCTTGTAACGCCAAGGTAGTGGTTTCGATCCCCGGGACCACCCATACACAAAATGTATGCACGCATGACTGTAAGTCGCTTTGGATAAAAGCGTCTGCTAAATGGCATATTATTATTATCTCCTAATAACTTGCCACACGGAGACTAGCTGTATGACTAGCCTAGTGCTGGTTTGATGACTTATCATTGGAAAACAACAACAAGCTACACACGCCACTCTCGTTCTTTCTCCGCGGGAAGCATAATGTAGACCATCTGCATTGTGAATTCACTTGGAATTTTATACATTTTTGTTATCGGAAAACCGATAACAAAATGGCCATTTAAATGTTAAGATTTAACGTTAAGATTATTATTTATTTTTGTCACCTCCCTAGTAAAAAGTACATATTTTCTTTAGGAATGTAGTTGAGTTAAGTTGTCAAAAATAGAAATAGTAAAGTACAGATACCCCAAAAAACGATTTAAGTAGTACTTCAAAGTATTTGTACTTAGTTACTACAGCACTGGCTGTTTGTGATTTTTCAGAGCACTTCAATTTATATGATTTGCAATGAATGGTGTGGGTGTATGAGTGTGTGCCAATACACCCCTGAAGGCAAACTTTGTGTTCCAGCTCCAAAATCAATCTAGGTTTGTGTTAAATTAGGCAATCTGTGTACTAGCAGCAGCTAGTCAGAATAAGCTCACACATACTGAATTACTTTGTCCCTAAAGTCATGAATGGGCAGAGAACAGGTCACGACCAGAGTGGTCACCCAAGACATCTGCTTTAGTCAGGGCTCGCCTCTCTCACACACACACACATCTGTTGAGGACAAAAGAGCTGCAATCAGGGTGATGGAGCAGAGCAGCAGGGCCGAGCTGTGACCTGACTATGGAAATGTCTGTATGGGGGTTAGTTATAGTGTAGCTACACTCAAAAAATTAGGGGTTCAACTGGAGTTCTTCGAAGATCCTTGAAGAATAACTTCTTAGGAGGTGGGGTTCATCAAGGAACCCCCTATTGTTGCTGGAGTTCTTCGGGGAAATTTGCAACTGAAAACACTCGTGCCACGTTTGAATGCGACAACAGTTAAAAAGGTAAGTTGGGTTGATGTAATGCTCTGAATATGTATCGAAATAATTGATATAATAATATAACATACTAATGAATAACGAAGACAATTATGGTTAGCTAGCTATAGTTCCGAATAATTAACGTATTGTAACGACCCTGTATTGTGTTCTGTGTTCATGGGTGTGTTATCGTTCTCATGGGTGCTAGCAGGGGTTAAATATGCCAGGACAGATGGAAAGGTTGGGGGGGTATGATGGGTAATCCCGCGGGGTTTTGGAATGCTTAAATAGGGGTTACGGTCTCATCTCTCTCTCTTCTGTTCGGGACCCTTGATTTGACATGTTATATTTGTGTATGTTCGAGGTTTAGCGGCGTGGGCTGTGGCCTGAACAATAGCCCATTCAGGAATAAACCTGTGTTCTGCCTGTACACCTGGTGCCCGTCTCTCTTTTACTTTATGACCCAGCTGGGTCATTACATTGGTGTCAGAAGTGCTTTCGAACGACGGGATAGATCGAGATTAGGCGAGTTAGCTGTTTCAGTATAGGCCGTGGTTTGCTTTAGCGTGACTCGCATCTACGGTCATGATGATCGGGGCGAGGCGGAAAGTTAAGGAAGAGTCGGACAAAGTGTCCGTTGTGGGCTCGGGTGTACCCGGTCGGGAGGGTCAGGCGATGACGGCTGTAGAAGAGCTGGAGAGCCACATGGCGGAAGTTAAATTGTCAGTCAGCAAGATGGCAGAACGGGCGGGTTTTCCTTCAAACCGCTCGACCAGAACAGATGTCACGGCGACGGAGATATCGACGTCACCGCGTGCGGAAATGGCTGGGCCTCCTTATGTAAACAGAGATGGCAGCGCCCTATTGCCATTAGCCACGGTAGCGGCTAAACTTCCAAAGTTCAATGGACAAGGTAAATGGGAAGTTTTTTTCACTCAATTCGAGTTGTTGGCTAGAGCCGGGAGGTGGTCTGACGAGACGAAAGGGTTACAGCTTGCCCTGAGCCTGGCAGAGGAGGCGTCGGAATGCCTGCTAACGCTAGCCCCGGACGAGAGGGGCGACTACGGTGCGCTAGTGGAGGCATTGGGGGGCCGTTTCGGCAGCGATGCACAGCCCAACATGCTGCGGATTGAACTGAATAACAAAAAGAGACTTCAGGGGGAATCATTAAAGGCGTTGGCAAGTGATATTCTGAGCCTGACCAGGCGGGCTTATGCAACTATGCCGATTGGGGTGCAAGACGAGCTGGCACGGGACAGTTTTATTAGAGCGCTCTCCCCCACCGAACTGGGTAAGCATGTTCAGATGTCGGACCCAGCATCTCTGCGGGCTGCAGTGGAGATAGCCAGGAAGAGGGAGCTGATCTGGGGTGAGGGAGTGAGAGTGGAGGTTGCCAGTCAACCAGAGGTGAGAGCAGCGGCGGCCGGGGTGCCGTGGTCACCAAACCAGAGTGGGTCGACGAGTTGGGCGGGTTAGTCAAGACCGCTTCGCTTGTCATTGAGAGGGGCTCCAGACAACATCGCAGTGTCAGCTCAACTTCCATTGTCTGCATTCAGCGGGAGTGTGGCAGATTCTCCAGTCAACAGGGAAACGACAGCGGGTTCTCGCACAGGGGGCAGCGCGGGCCCACCCCTCCGCCCCCGAACCCACAGTAAGCAGAAGAGGTACCCAGCAGCGCAGGCAAGAGGGTGGGGACCTGCTTCCCCAGGGTGTAGCTGCCACCGTGTTTCCTAGTCCGGTAGTTGTGGTGGGACGTACCACCATTGGGGACTTCTGCAATGTCATCGTCAAGGTAGAGGGGGTGGAATGTTTGGCCCTGGTCGACACGGGCTCTACAGTAACCCTGGTGAGACCAGACATACTACCTGTTGGGGTGCGGGTGGAGCCGACCCTTGTCCAGCTACGGACTGTCACGGGGGAGCTAGCCCCCATGTTAGGGAAGTGTCGGTTGTCTGTGACTGTGGGGGGGAGAACTGTGGGGTGTCCGGTGTGGGTAGCAGCGGTACAGGACCCCTGTATACTGGGAATGGACTTTTTGAAAAACTGTGGGGCTCAGTTGGACTTAGCTTCGGGCACTTTGAGGCTGTCGGGGGGGCCCACAGTGGGAATGTCGCCTTCGGGAGGGCCAGCAGGGGGCAGGGCTGTCCCTCCGTCTTCCTCCAAGCTTGCCGAAACTCCACTGGTCGTCCCGGCTGCTCCCTTGGTCGTTGTGCCATCCCAGCAGCTGTCTCCGGCGGCAACGACCTTCACTCCCCATAATGGTGCAAGCACAGGCATCCCAGTAGCCCAAAACACACTGGCTCCTTCACCCCATCAGCCCGACGGGGGGAAGGAGGAAGTTATCGACGCCGTTGAGGCTGTGTGGCTGAAAAACTGTCAAAGTCTGGACGAGAGACAACAGAGACAGTTAAAGCAGCTGCTGTTTGACTTTAAAGATAGCTTCGCTTGGGGGGAAGATGAGGTAGGGCAAACGCACCTGGTTCAGCACGACATCGACACTGGGGACAACCAATCCATTAAAATTCGGCCCCGTCGCATTCCCCTTGCCAAGAGGGAAGCAGCAGCCACAGCTATTGCTGACATGTTGCGGGCTGATTTCATTGAGCCATCAGATAGCCCATGGTCCGCGCCGGTCGTCATGGTGCCTAAGAAAGGGGGTAAACTTAGGTTTTGTGCGGACTACAGGGGCCTAAATTCTGTCACCACTAAAGACTCTTACCCCATACCGAGGATCGATGAGTCGCTAGACCACGTCAGAGGGTCCTCGTGGTTCTCTTCCCTTGATCTGCGCAGTGGCTACTGGCAGGTGCCCCTCTCGCCTGGGGCACGTGAAAAAACGGCCTTCTCCACGGATAGGGGCCATTGGCAGTTCAAGGTGCTGTGCTTCGGGCTTTGTAATGCTCCTGCCACCTTTGAGAGGCTCATGGACAGAGTGCTGGCGGGGGTTCCGAGAGACGAGTGTGTCGTGTACCTAGACGACATATTGGTACACGGCACGTCGTTTGAGGGGGCACTGGGGGCACTTAGGCGAGTGCTGGAGAGGATCTCGGGGGCGGGGCTAAAATTACACCCGGAAAAGTGCCATTTCATGCAAAGGGAGTTGGCGTTCCTGGGTCATCAGCTGGGTGGTGAGGGTATCAGCACGATGCCAGACAAAGTGGAGGCTGTGAGGGGGTGGCCAATTCCAAGGGGAAAAAAAGAGGTTAAGAGCTTCCTGGGTCTGGCATCCTACTATCGTAGGTTTGTGAAAGGGTTTGCGGGGATAGCAGCTCCTTTGAACCACCTTCTCAAGAAGGACACTGTTTTTCAGTGGACCGAAGAGCACCAGCGGGCGTTTGAGGCCCTCAAACGTGCCCTGGTGGAGGCCCCTGTCCTGTCCTCACCAGACCCGAACCGTCCGTTTATCCTGGACACCGACGCAAGCAATGAGGGCTTGGGGGCCGTGCTGGCTCAGCGTGGTTCTGACGGGGAGCACGTAGTAGCTTATTACAGCAGAACTTTTGATAAGGCTGAAAAACGCTACTGCGTGACAAGGAGGGAGCTTTTGGCTGTCGTGGCAGCAGTACGCCATTTCAAGTACTACCTGGGGGGCCTGCTGTTTGTGGTGCGGACGGATCACTCCGCCCTGCAGTGGCTTCTCTCCTTCAAGGAGCCAGAGGGTCAGATCGCCCGCTGGTTGGAGGAGCTGCAACCCTACGACTTCCAGGTGGAGCACAGGGCCGGCCTTCGCCACAGCAATGCAGACGCCTTGTCCCGCCGCCCGTGTGCTGAGGACGGCTGTGGGTACTGCGCCAAACGGGTGGAGCGAGAGAGGGAACTGTGCATGGAGGAGGGAGTCACCGCCACGGTGAGTCAGCTGAGGGTGACAGAGTGCCGGGAGCTTGAGGCTGTGGACGTCGGGGAGTGGCGGCGTCGCCAGGAGGAGGACGCAGAGCTGCGTCCTGTGCTGGGGTGGGTGGAAGAGAGAAGACGACCGCCATGGGGGGAAGTAGCCCCTCTATCACCAGTCACCAAAGGACTCTGGGCTAAATTCTCAGTCCTTAGAGTGGCTGAGGGAGTGCTCCAGAGGGGGTGGAAAAAGCCAGCTACTGGAGAAATGACGTGGCAGGTAGTGGTTCCCAAAAGGCTGCAAGGGAGCGTGTTACAGCAGCTTCACGGGGGAGTAGGCGCAGGGCATTTTGGGGTCTCCAAAACGTTAAAGCGCGTACGTAAAGGCTTCTATTGGGCCAGGCACAGGAGGGATGTGGAGGACTTTTGCAGGCAGTGCGATGAGTGTGCTGCTAAGAAAGGACCCCCAGGTCAGTCACACGCCCTCCTACAACAATTCCCAGTAGGGGAGCCCATGGAGAGACTGGGGGTAGACATAGTTGGACCGTTTCCAACCACAGACAGCGGTAACAGGTGGATTCTAACTGCTATGGACTACTTCACCAAGTGGCCAGAGGCTTACGCTCTCCCAGACCAGGAGGCAGAAACAGTAGCTGATGCATTGGTAGGGGGAATAATCAGTCGGTTCGGGGTGCCACAGTCTATACACAGCGACCAGGGGAGAAACTTTGAGTCACGGGTGTTCTCAGAGTTGTGTAGACGGTTAGGCGCGGAGAAGACGCGCACTACTCCGCTTCACCCCCAGAGTGATGGGCTGGTGGAAAGATTTAACAGAACATTAGCACAACAGCTGGCTATCGTTACCTCAAAACACCAGAGAGATTGGGACACCCACTTACCGTTTATTCTTATGGCATGTAGGTCGGCTGTTCAAGAATCGACTGCGTGCTCCCCAGCGCTACTAATGTTAGGTTGTGAGTTGCGCACCCCAGCCGAACTGACGTTTGGCCACCCTCCTGATAACGACGACAGGGTTTTGCTTGGCCCGAACTATGTTCGTCGTCTGCAGAACCGGTTAGAAGCGGCTCACACCTTCGCAAGAGAGCAACTCGAGAACGCAGGAATGCGCCAAAAGCGCCACTATGACTCACGCGCTAGGGGGAGGCACTTTGGAGCGGGAGAACGCGTGTGGCTTCACAACCCCACGCGCAAGAAGGGGCGGTGCCCAAAGCTGGACAGTGCCTGGGTGGGGCCGTGCCTGGTGATAGAGAGAGTGGGGGAGGTGACGTACCGGGTGGAGGTTCCCCCACGGAGCAGGAAGGTGGTGGTCCACCGGGACCGATTGGCGCCCTACAGAGGGAGGAAAACGGTAGGGAATGGAAGTGAGGACTCTGATGTGAGCACACGGGGACAGTCTAGCGAGGAGACTCTAGTGCAAGCTGAGCCTGGGACGGGGGCTGCCTCTTCGGAGGGCGCTGGAAATGACATTGGGGCAGATGAGTGTTCTGGGGGTCCACCAGTGAGAGTCAAGGGGAGGCACAAGAGACTGATGCGACCTCCAGGTCGTTTTAAGGATTTTGTTTTGTAACCCTAGGGGCTAGGGTTTAGAAAGGGGGGGGCTATGTAACGACCCTGTATTGTGTTCTGTGTTCATGGGTGTGTTATCGTTCTCATGGGTGCTAGCAGGGGTTAAATATGCCAGGACAGATGGAAAGGTTGGGGGGGTATGATGGGTAATCCCGCAGGGTTTTGGAATGCTTAAATAGGGGTTACGGTCTCATCTCTCATCTTCTGTTCGGGACCCTTGATTTGACATGTTATATTTGTGTATGTTCGAGGTTTAGCGGCGTGGGCTGTGGCCTGAACAATAGCCCATTCAGGAATAAACCTGTGTTCTGCCTGTACACCTGGTGCCCGTCTCTCTTTTACTTTATGACCCAGCTGGGTCATTACAGTATATATTAGATAGCCGGGTTTGACCGTTGTATTAGCTACAGTAGCTAGCTAGCTAACATTATGTCCTAACTAGGCAGAACTAGGTTTGTATTATTTCCTGAACTATATTCTGTCCCATATATTGTAGGTAGCTTAGTGGTTAAGAGCGTTGTGCCATTAACCGAAAGGTCGCTGGTTCTTATCCCCGAGCCGACTAGGTGAAAAATCTGTCTGTGCCCTTGAGCAAGGCACTTAACCCTAATTGCTCCTGTAAGTCGCTCTGGATAAGAGCGTCTGCTAAATGACTAAAATGTAAATGTAAATGTAAATGTCTGAGATCCCCAGAGATTGGAAAGCTGCCGCGGTCATCCCCCTCTTCAAAGGGGGTGACACTCTAGATCCAAACTGCTACAGACCTATACCCATCCTGCCCTGCCTTTCGAAAGTATTTGAAAGCCAAGTTAACAAACAGATCACCAACCATTTCGAATACCACCGTACCTTCTCCGCTATGCAATCCGGTTTCCGAGCTGGTCATGGGTGCACTTCAGCCACGCTCAAGGTCCTAAACGATATTATAACCGCGATTGATAATAGACAGTACTGTGCAGCCGTCTTCATCGACCTGGCCAAGGCTTTCGACTCTGTCAACCACCGCATTCTTATTGGCAGACTAAATAGCCTTGGTTTCTCAAATGACTGCCTCGCCTGGTTCACCAACTACTTCTCAGATAGAGTTCAGTGTGTCAAATCGGAGAGCCTGTTGTCTGGACCTATGGCAGTCTCTATGGGGGTGCCACAGGGTTCAATTCTTGGGCCGACACTTTTCTCCGTGTATATCAATGATGTCGCTCTTGCTGCTGGTGACTCTCAGATCCACCTCTACGCAGATGACACCATTTTGTATACATCTGGCCCTTCATTGGACACTGTGTTAACAAACCTCCAAACGAGCTTCAATGCCATACAACACTCCTTCAGTAGCCTCCAACTGCTCTTAAACACTAGTAAAACTAAATGCATGCTTTTCAATCGAACGCTGCTGGCACCCGCCCACCCGACTAGAATCACCACTCTCGACGGGTCTGACCTAGAGTATGTGGACAACTACAAATACCTAGGTGTCTGGTTAGACTGTAAACTCTCCTTCCAGACTCACATAAAGAATCTCCAATCCAAAGTTAAATCTAGAATCGGCTTCCTATTTCGCAACAAAGCCTCCTTCACTCATGCTGCCAAACATGCCCTTGTAAAACTGACTATCCTACCGATCCTTGACTTCGGCGATGTCATTTACAAAATAGCCTCCAACACTCTACTCAGCAAATTGGATGTAGTCTATCACAGTGCCATCCGTTTTGTCTCCAAAGCCCCATACACTACCCACCACTGTGACCTGTACGCTCTTGTTGGCTGGTCCTCACTACATGTTCGTCGTCAAACCCACTGGCTCCAGGCCATCTATAAATCACTGCTAGGCAAATCCCCGCCTTATCTTAGCTCATTGGTCACCATAGCAGTACCCACCCGTAGTCTGCGCTCCAGCAGGTATATCTCACTGGTCATTCCCAAAGCCAACACCTCCTTTGGCCGCCATTCCTTCCAGTTCTCTGCTGCCAATGACTGGAACGAATTGCAAAAATCTCTGAAGCTTGAGACTCTTATCTCCCTCACTAACTTTAAGCATCAGTTGTCAGAGCACCTTACCGATCACTGCACATGTACACAGCACATCTGAAATTAGCCCACCCAACTACCTCATCCCTATATTGTTATTTATTTTGCTCTTTTGCACCCCAGTATCTCTATTTGCACATAATCTCTTGCACATCTAGCATTCCAGTGTTAATACTATTGTAATTATTTTGCACTATAGCCTATTTATTGCCTTACCTCCATAACTTGCTACATTTGCACACACTGTATATATATTTTCTGTTGTATTTTTGACTTTATGTTTTTTTACCCCATATGTAACTCTGTGTTGTTGTTGTTATCGCACTGCTTTGCTTTATCTTGGCCAGGTCGCAGTTGTAAATGAGAACCTGTTCTCAACTGGCTTACCTGGTTAAATAAAGGTGAAATAAAAAAAATAAAAATAAATAAAAATAAACATGGCGGTTGGAAACCAACTTTAAGGTGCATTACCACCACCAACTGGACTGGAGTGTGGACCTCAGTTCATCTTTCAATCACCCACGTGGGTATATGCTCCTAAAAACCAATGAGGAGATGGGAGAGGCGGGACTTGCAGCGCGTCAAGCGTCACAAATAGAACCAAGTTCTATTTTAGCGCCTGGCTACGCAGATGCTCGTTGAAGCGCGTGATCAGTGTGGGTGCAATGATTGAATAACATGTATGTGTACATTTATTTTGCAACACTCGTGCACGCGACGCGGGCTGTGTGGTCAGCATGTTAGAAAAAAGGTGCTATATAGAACCTTAAAGGGTTCTTTAGCTGTCCCCATAGGAGAACCCTTTGAAGAACCCTTTTTGGTTCCAGGTAGAACCCTTTTTGGTTCCATTTAGAACCTTTGTTTTCTAAGAGTGTAGAGTGTCTTTGTGTTGATGAGTGACTCTGATTGGCTAGTCCTGATGGTGAATACAAACAGGGAGGAGATGAGTGTCTCTGATTGGCTAGTCCTGATGGTGAATACACACAGGGAAGAGATGAGTGTCTCTGATTGGCTAGTCCTGATGGTGAATACACACAGGAAGGAGATGAGTGTCTCTGATTAGCTAGTCCTGATGGTGAATACAAACAGGGAGGATATGAGTGTCTCTGATTGGCTAGTCCTGATGGTGAATACACACAGGGGGAAGATGAGGAGATCAGGAGGGGTAATGGTGCATGAAAGAGAATTAGCCTCGCCTCCACAGAGGACAGTCACCAAGCCCAGCATGGGATGGGCCACGCTGTCACCAGGGCTGTGTGTGTGTGAGAGAGAGAGAAGAGAGAGAGAGAGAGAGAGAGAGAGAGAGAGAGAGAGAGAGAGAGAGAGAGAGAGAGAGAGAGAGAGAGAGAGAGAGAGAGAGAGACCCATATTTATGTTTATTTATTTTCACATTTGTACTTTAACTATTTGCACATTGTTACAACACTGTATATATACATAATTTGACATTTGAAATGTCTTTATTATTTTGGAACTTCTGAGTGTAATGTTTACTGTTAATTGTTATTGTTTATTTCACTTTTGTTTACTATCTATTTCACTTGCTTTGGCAATGTTAACATACGTTTCCCATGCCAATGAAGCCCTTAAATTGAAAAATTGAAAAAAATTGAGAGAGAGAGAGAGAGAGAGAGAGGATGCTACTTGTTTTGTCTAGCTTCTATTAACTGGAGGGATTTGGGTGGATTTAGAGAAAGCAGCTTACCTCTCACAACATACTACAATAGTTTGTCACTCTAGTAATAGGATGCAAAACTGCAGTGGAGGATGTTGCTCAGTCTAAAACAAGGGAGCAGGAATACAACAAGCGAGAGGAGAGGTGAGGAGAGGTGAGGAGAGGGGTTTAAAGTGACAGGTAAAGGGTAAAAACAACTGTCCCGGTGGGGTGCGGTGCGGTTGGTGCTGTGACTGTCTGTCAGGGTATTTACTGTGTGTGATGGGTGTGAGGGTAAACTGTCCTTGAGAGATACTGATCTATTGCTTTGGAGAGGAAGAGTGTACCCCCCTCCCCCTCCTCGCTCCACTGTCTCTGTGAGACAAACACGTTGATTAGATATCACTCAATGCCAGGAGGAGTCACCCCTCCCTCCCTCCCTCCCTCCCTCCCTCCCTCCCTCCCTCCTCCTCTCCTCCCTCCTCCTCTATTCTCCTCCCTCCTCCTCTCCTCTCCTCCCTCCTCCTCTCCTCCTCCCTCCATCCCTCCCTCCCTCCCATGTGTATGTGTATGTCCGTGTGTGTATGTGTGTATGAGTGTGTGTGTGCGCGCGTGTGTGTGTGTATGTGTGTGTGTGTGTGTGTATGTGTATGTGTGTGTGTGTGTGTGTGTGTGCGTGCGTGTGTGTGCATGTATGTGTGTATGTGCGTGCGTGTGTGCATGTAGGTGATACCAGGAGGCTAAGTGGGGGTCACAACACACACTCCCTCTCAGTCCTCGCCCTGTGGGTGACATATGCGAGCGTAGGACCGTGGATTAGTGGGCAGGGGGGCTTAGCATGTAACTCAAACTGTTTTCCATCACATTTGTACTCACTTCAATCCTAATCCCACTTGATTAACATGCCAGTCAATGGAGAGGGCACCTGCTGTGCTGCCTGGGCCTGCCTGGGATATAGGAGAAGGGAGATGGCTGTGGAGGGCAGCTGATACACTCATACACCACGCTCATACACTCACATACACCACGCTCATACACTCACATACACCACGCTCACACACTCACACACACCACGCTCATACACTCACACACACCACGCTCATACACTCACACACACCACGCTCATACACTCACACACACCACGCTCATACACTCACACACACCACGCTCATACACTCACACACACCACGCTCATACACTCACACACACCACGCTCATACACTCACACACACCACGCTCATACACTCACACACACCACGCTCATACACTCACACACACCACGCTCATACACTCACACACACCACGCTCATACACTCACACACACCACGCTCATACACTCACACACACCACGCTCATACACTCACACACACCACGCTCATACACTCACACACAGACATGAGTACCCACAGTAATGTAGTCAGATATTGAGAACATAAATTGACCAGATGAATCCGTGCCAGCTGTGATAAGTCCGTTTACACTGACAAAGAGATATCTGAGGTGAAGAGATGCTGCTTGAATCTGTGGTAGAAAACAACCCAGTAAATAAACTGAAAACCCTGAGAAAAAAAACCAAGAGCCTTTTCATGTTATCATGATGAACTACTGTTACAGCTCCCAGACCAAACCAGAGACCCGAGACTGTGTCAATCAATGCGTAGCTTTACCACTGGACAGGAGGTGGAATAGAATTCCATTGGGAGATATCGACAGGGAGTTTTTCACCTTGGGTCTGTAACAAACACACACACACACACACACACGGACACTTCTACTGTCTAGCCACCATTAGTAACTGTAACACATGGATCCTAACGCCTCAACACTGCCAAATCACAGCCAAGCCTGTCGTGCTCCATGGAGATTATTTTAGGTGGATTAGACCCGCACACGCACACAAGAATAAATAGCGGCAGGATTAAATGTAGGGACTGAATCACTCCAATCATTGTGATGGTTATTACAGTCTCTATGCGTAGCCAGAATCAGATTAAACTGGAGTTTAAGACTCTGTTGACATTCCCCCAGACGAGTCTCGCTCTGTATTTTAGGAAAGCGTTTAGCGGTCTATATATACAACCAGATAACTTTCCTATGAGACTGAACAGACATTCCGGGAATTGGGGTCCTAGTGGTCCACTTTTCCAGGCCTGGCCAGTGTACATTTTACATTTACATTTTAGTCATTTAGCAGACGCTCTTATCCAGAGCGACTTACAGTGTAGCCATCACCATTCATTCTATATGAGTTGAGTGTAGAATGTTCTCTTAATCTTTTATAATTAAGCAATAAGGCCCAAGGGGGTGTGGTATATGGCCAATATACCACGGCTAAGGGCTGTTCTTAAGCACGACACAACGTGGAATGCCTAGACACAGCCCTTAGCCATGGTATATTGGCCATAGATCACAAACCCCCGAGGTGCCTTATTGCTATTATGAACTGGTTACCAACGTAATTAGAGCAGTAAAAATAAATGTTTTGTCATACCCCTGGTATACGGTCTGATACACCATGGATGTCAGCCAATCAGCATTCAGGGCTCGAACCACCCAGTTTACAATGGAGGCTTATACAGAGCTAGCTGTGGATGACCTGGGGCAGTTAATGGTCCAAACAGACAATGGAAGACTGACCCCAATAAAAAGCTTGAAAGCCCATTGGTTGGACTAGGGGTGGAATCTAGGTGTGGTACAGACAGGAGAGGATTGTGGATAGGGATGTTGTATTACAGGAAGTACAGTTTACATACACCTTAGCCAAATACATTTAAACTCAGTTTTTCAAATTTCCTGACATTTAATCCTAGTACAAATTCCCTGTCTTAGGTCAGTTAGGATCCCCACTTTATTTTAAGAATGTGAAATGTCAGAATAATAGTAGAGAGAATGATTTATTTCAGCTTTTATTTCTTTCATCACATTCCCAGTGGGACAGAAGTTTACATACACTCAATTAGTATTTGGTAGCATTGCCTTTAAATTGTTTAACTTGAGTCAAACGTTTCGGGTAGCCTTCCACAAGCTTCCCACAATAAGTTGGGTGAATTTTGGCCCATTCCTCCTGACAGAGCTGGTGCAACTGAGTCAGGTTTGTAGGCCTCCTTGCTCGCACATGCCTTTTCAGTTCTGCCAGTTCTGCCCACACATTTTCTATAGGATTGAGGTCAGGGCTTTGTGATGGCCACTCCAATACCTTGACTTTGTTGTCCTTAAGCCATTTTGCCACAACTTTGGACGTATGCTTGGGGTCATTGTCCATTTGGAAGACCCATTTGCGACCAAGCTTTAATTTCCTGACTGATGTCTTGAGATGTTGCTTCAATATATCCACATAATTTTCCTTCCTCATGATGCTGTTATTTTGTGAAGTGCACCAGTCCCTCCTGTAGCAAAGCACCCCCACAGCATGATGCTGCCACCCCCGTGCTTCACGGTTGGGATGGTGTTCTTCGGCTTGCAAGCATTCCCCTTTTCCTCCAAACATAACGATGGTCATTATGGCCAAACAGTTGTATTTTTGTTTCATGAGACCAGAGGACATTTCTCCAAAAAGTACGATCTTTGTCCCCATGTGCAGTTGCAAACTATAGTCTGGCTTTTTTATGGCGGTTTTGGAGCAGTGGCTTCTTCCTTGCTGAGCGGCCTTTCAGGTTATGTCGATATAGGACTCGTTTTACTGTGGATATAGATACTTTTGTACCTGTTTCCTCCAGCATCTTCACAAGGTCCTTTGCTGTTGTTCTGGGATTGATTTGCACTTTTCGCACCAAAGTACGTTAAACTCTAGGAGACAGAATGCGTCTCCTTCCTGAGCGGTATGACGGCTGCGTGGTCCCATGGTGTTTATACATGCGTACTATTGTTTGTACAGATGAATGTGGTACCTTCAGGCGTTTAGAAATTGCTCCCAAGGATGAACCAGACTTGTGGAGGTCTACAATTATTTTCTTAGGTCTTGGCTGATTTATTTTGATTTTCCCATGAAAAGAGGCACTGAGGCACTGAGTTTGAAGGTAGGCCTTGAAATACATCCACAGGTACACCTCCAATTGACTCAAATGATGTCAATTAGTCTATCAGAAGCTTCTACAGCCATGACATAATTTTCTGGAATTTTCCAAGCTGTTTAAAGGCACAGTCAACTTAGTGTATTTAAACTTCTGACCCACTGGAATTGTGATACAGTGAATTATAAGTGAAATAATCTGTCTGTAAACAATTGTTGGAAAATTACTTGTGTCATGCACAAGGTAGATGTCCTATCCGACTTGCCAAAACTATAGTTTGTTAACAAGAGATTTGTGGAGTGGTTGAAAAACAAGTTTTAATGACTCCAACCTAAGTGTATGTAAACTTCTGACTTCAACTGTATATGTGCAGTACTCATGGACTGTAAAAACATATTTTCTTTAAAAGCTGGAATGAGGAAAACATATAAATACGTGCCTGTGTAAAAGAGGACTGGAAACTAGTGGTATGAGTTATATTATGCAAAACCACACGCAGCCACACACACAGCGACACACACACACACACACACACAGACTTACAGAGGGCGTATTGTGAACAGTGTTAGCAGGCAGCTTGGAGTGTCAACACACACACACCAGAGGCTAAGACTGGCAGCACTCTGACTGAGGAGGATTGTGAGAGAGAGAGAGAGAGAGAGAGAGAGAGAGAGAGAGAGAGAGAGAGAGAGAAGAGAGAGAGAGAGAGAGAGAGAGAGATGAGAGAGAGAGAGAGAGAGAGAGAGAGAGAGAGAGAGAGAGAGAGAGAGAGAGAGAGAGAGAGAGAGAGAGAGAGAGAGAGAGAGAGAGAGGAGAGAGAGAGAGAGAGAGAAGAGAGAGAGAGAGAGAGAGAGAGAGAGGGGAGGAAATCTGAGAAAGAAAAATATATTTTACCTAGCTTTTCTTGAAAACACAAATGGAATGATTATGTGTCACCATGTTTGTGTGTGTGTGTATCCCTAAGTGTCCATGCATACAAAGACCTTTGAAATGTTTGAATCCTCTTGAATGCAACATGATTTGTGGATTCAAATAAAGTATTTAAAATGTGAGTGTGTGTGTGTGTGTCTGTGAGAGAATGAGGCTGTCCTGTTCTTTGTACTTTTGAGGTGAGAAGTTAAGGAAGAAATGTTTCTTTATCCATCTCTGCTTCATCCGCTTTACCACACTGAAAAGCTCCTGTATGGAGGACCAAATCTCCACCCCTTCATTCATCCTCCTTCTCTCCCTCCCGCTGTTCTCCAGCCATCCTCCACCTCTCTCCTTGGTCCAGCCAGAGCAGAGGTCTGAGAGGGCCACAGGTTGTCAAGTAGTGAATGCTTCCTGTGTTCATGTCTTTCATTCTAGTGTTCATGTCTTTCATTCTAAAGCCAAAATATTGTGGTGGGGGTTCCAGTACTGTATGTATAGTGAATGAGACTGGATACACAGCTGTCTTATAAATGGGAACGCACAGTCCAGAAACAACATGGCCGCCACACCAGTCCAGTAAAAACATGATTGACTGTAGAACTGTACACAGACGGAATCCTATGCTCCTTACCAGGGGGGTGAGTTGGAATGAAGAAAACGTGTTTATCATTCTAAGTGCTTATGGGTGTCAGTCTCCATATTCTATATTTTATTAATAAACAGTTTTTGTAATGTTTCGGTTTTATTCATGTAAAGTCAATGTTGCTGGCACCCGCCCACCCGACTAGATCACTACTCTTGGCGGGTCTGACCTAGACTATGTGGACAACTACAAATACCTAGGTGTCTGGTTAGACTGTAAACTATCCTTCCAGACTCACATTAAGCATCTCCAATCCAAAGTTAAATCTAGAATCGGCTTCCTATTTCGCAACAAAGCCTCCTTCACTCATGCTGCCAAACATGCCCTCGTTAAACTGACTATCCTACCGATACTTGACTTCGGCGATGTCATTTACAAAATAGCTCCAACACTCTACTCAGCAACTTGGATGTAGTCTATCACAGTGCCATCCGTTTTGTCACCAAAGCCCCATATACTACCCACCACTGTGACCTGTACGCTCTTGTTGGCTGGTCCTCACTACATATTTGTCGCCAAACCCACTGGCTCCAGGTCATCTATAAATCACTGCTAGGCAAATCCCCGCCTTATCTTAGCTCATTGGTCACCATAGCAACACCCACCCGTAGTATGCCCTCCAGCAGAATATCTCACTGGTCATCCCCAAAGCCAACACCTCCTTTGGCCGCCATTCCTTCCAGTTCTCTGCTGCTAATGACTGGAATGAACTGCAAAAATCTCTGAAGCTGGAGACTCTTATCTCCCTCACTAACTTTAAGCATCAG
This sequence comes from Coregonus lavaretus, assembly GCF_964263955.1. Taxonomy (NCBI): domain Eukaryota; kingdom Metazoa; phylum Chordata; class Actinopteri; order Salmoniformes; family Salmonidae; genus Coregonus; species Coregonus lavaretus. The sequence goes on from NW_028162815.1 coordinate 97,587, forward strand.
TTGTCAGAGCAGTTTACCGATCACTGCACCTGTACACAGCCCATCTGAAATTAGCCCACCCAACTACCTCATCCCCATATTGTTATTTATTTTGCTCATTTGCACCCCAGTATCTCTATTTGCACATATCTCTTGCACATCTATCACTCCAGTGTTAATACTAAATTGTAATTATTTAGCACTATGGCCTATTTATTGCCTTACCTCCATAACTTACTACATTTGCACACACTGTATATATATTTTCTGTTGTATTTTTGACTTTATGTTTTGCTTACACCATATGTAACTCTGTGTTGTTGTTTTTTATCACAATGCTTTGCTTTATCTTGGCCAGGTTGCAGTTGTAAATGAGAACTTGTTCTCAACTGGCTTACCTGGTTAAATAAAGGTGAAATAAATAAATAAAA
>NW_028162814.1:10000-17966 GCF_964263955.1 Coregonus lavaretus
CGGCCTAAAGTGACCTGTGGCGCCCCCCTGTGGATGGATCCGGCTGTGGGGTCTTGGACCCCTTCTTGGGGTCCCCCCCAAGCCAGCCATGCCGACCAAGGGCACCCAAAACCCCCATGTGTGAGTGAAAAGCCTCCCCTGGGTCCCCATAGTGAAATCCGGCCTAAAGTGACCTGTGGCGCCCCCCTGTGGATGGATCCGGCTGTGGGGTCTTGGACCCCTTCTTGGGGTCCCCCCCAAGCCATCCATGCCGGCCATGGGCACCCAAAACCCCCATGTGTGAGTGAACAGCCTCCCCTGGGTACCCATAGTGAAATCAGGCTTAAAGTGACCTGTGGCGCCCCCCTGTGGATGGATCTTGGTGGGGGTGCTTGGACCCCTTCTTGGGGTCTCCTCCAAGCCAGCCATGCCGACCATGGGCACCCAAAACCCCCATGTGTGAGTGAACAGCCTCCCCAGTGTACCCATAGTGAAATCAGGCTTAAAGTGACCTGTGGCGCCCCCCTGTGGATGGATCTTGGTGGGGGTGCTTGGACCCCTTCTTGGGGTCTCCCCCAAGCCAGCCATGCCGACCAAGGGCACCCAAAACCCCCATGTGTGAGTGAACAGCCTCCCCAGTGTCCCCCCAGTGAAATCAGGCCTAAAGTGACCTGTGGCGCCCCCCTGTGGATGGATTCGGCTGTGGGTGCTTGGACCCCTTCTTGGGGTCTCCCCCAAGCCAGCCATGCCGACCAAGGGCACCCAAAACCCCCATGTGTGAGTGAACAGCCTCCCCTGGGTCCCCATAGTGAAATCCGGCCTAAAGTGACCTGTGGCGCCCCCCTGTGGATGGATCCGGCTGTGGGGTCTTGGACCCCTTCTTGGGGTCCCCCCCAAGCCATCCATGCCGGCCATGGGCACCCAAAACCCCCATGTGTGAGTGAACAGCCTCCCCTGGGTACCCATAGTGAAATCAGGCTTAAAGTGACCTGTGGCGCCCCCCTGTGGATGGATCTTGGTGGGGGTGCTTGGACCCCTTCTTGGGGTCTCCTCCAAGCCAGCCATGCCGACCATGGGCACCCAAAACCCCCATGTGTGAGTGAACAGCCTCCCCAGTGTACCCATAGTGAAATCAGGCTTAAAGTGACCTGTGGCGCCCCCCTGTGGATGGATCTTGGTGGGGGTGCTTGGACCCCTTCTTGGGGTCTCCCCCAAGCCAGCCATGCCGACCAAGGGCACCCAAAACCCCCATGTGTGAGTGAACAGCCTCCCCAGTGTCCCCCCAGTGAAATCAGGCCTAAAGTGACCTGTGGCGCCCCCCTGTGGATGGATTCGGCTGTGGGTGCTTGGACCCCTTCTTGGGGTCTCCCCCAAGCCAGCCATGCCGACCAAGGGCACCCAAAACCCCCATGTGTGAGTGAACAGCCTCCCCTGGGTCCCCATAGTGAAATCCGGCCTAAAGTGACCTGTGGCGCCCCCCTGTGGATGGATCCGGCTGTGGGGTCTTGGACCCCTTCTTGGGGTCCCCCCCAAGCCATCCATGCCGGCCATGGGCACCCAAAACCCCCATGTGTGAGTGAACAGCCTCCCCTGGGTACCCATAGTGAAATCAGGCTTAAAGTGACCTGTGGCGCCCCCCTGTGGATGGATCTTGGTGGGGGTGCTTGGACCCCTTCTTGGGGTCTCCTCCAAGCCAGCCATGCCGACCATGGGCACCCAAAACCCCCATGTGTGAGTGAACAGCCTCCCCAGTGTACCCATAGTGAAATCAGGCTTAAAGTGACCTGTGGCGCCCCCCTGTGGATGGATCTTGGTGGGGGTGCTTGGACCCCTTCTTGGGGTCTCCCCCAAGCCAGCCATGCCGACCAAGGGCACCCAAAACCCCCATGTGTGAGTGAACAGCCTCCCCAGTGTCCCCCCAGTGAAATCAGGCCTAAAGTGACCTGTGGCGCCCCCCTGTGGATGGATTCGGCTGTGGGTGCTTGGACCCCTTCTTGGGGTCTCCCCCAAGCCAGCCATGCCGACCAAGGGCACCCAAAACCCCCATGTGTGAGTGAACAGCCTCCCCTGGGTCCCCATAGTGAAATCCGGCCTAAAGTGACCTGTGGCGCCCCCCTGTGGATGGATCCGGCTGTGGGGTCTTGGACCCCTTCTTGGGGTCCCCCCCAAGCCATCCATGCCGGCCATGGGCACCCAAAACCCCCATGTGTGAGTGAACAGCCTCCCCTGGGTACCCATAGTGAAATCAGGCTTAAAGTGACCTGTGGCGCCCCCCTGTGGATGGATCTTGGTGGGGGTGCTTGGACCCCTTCTTGGGGTCTCCTCCAAGCCAGCCATGCCGACCATGGGCACCCAAAACCCCCATGTGTGAGTGAACAGCCTCCCCAGTGTACCCATAGTGAAATCAGGCTTAAAGTGACCTGTGGCGCCCCCCTGTGGATGGATCTTGGTGGGGGTGCTTGGACCCCTTCTTGGGGTCTCCCCCAAGCCAGCCATGCCGACCAAGGGCACCCAAAACCCCCATGTGTGAGTGAACAGCCTCCCCAGTGTCCCCCCAGTGAAATCAGGCCTAAAGTGACCTGTGGCGCCCCCCTGTGGATGGATTCGGCTGTGGGTGCTTGGACCCCTTCTTGGGGTCTCCCCCAAGCCAGCCATGCCGACCAAGGGCACCCAAAACCCCCATGTGTGAGTGAACAGCCTCCCCTGGGTACCCATAGTGAAATCAGGCTTAAAGTGACCTGTGGCGCCCCCCTGTGGATGGATCCGGGTGTGGGGTCTTGGACCCCCCCTTGGGGTCACCCCCAAGCCGGCCAAGGGCACCCAAAACCCCCATGTGTGAGGTAAGAGCCTCCCCTGGTTCTCCTAGTGTCCGCCGGCGGTTTACCATATGGGGGTGTCTGACCACCACCCCAATCCGAGAAAAGTGCATCAAAATCGGCCTCCGTGAGCCAGGAGTCGGTCCCTGGTTCTCATAGTGTCAACCGGATGATTTCCATATGGGGGTGTCTGACCACCACCCCAATCCGAGAAAAGTGCAACAAAATCGGCCTCCGTGAGCCAGGAGTCGGTCCCTGGTTCTCCTGGTGTCCGCCGGCGGTTATCCATATGGGGGTGTCTGACCACCACCCCAATCCGAGAAAAGTGCATCAAAATCGGCCTCCGTGAGCCAGGAGTCGGTCCCTGGTTCTCATAGTGTCAACCGGATGGTTTCCATATGGGGGTGTCTGACCACCAACCCAATCCGAGAAAAGTGCATCAAAATCGGCCTTCCGGGAGCCAGGAGTCGGTCCCTGGTTCTCCTGTTGTCAACCGGATGATTTCCATATGGGGGTGTCTGACCACCAACCCAATCCGAGAAAAGTGCATCAAAATCGGCCTTCCGGGAGCCAGGAGTCGGTCCCTGGTTCTCCTGGTGTCAACCGGATGGTTTCCATATGGGGGTGTCTGACCACCAACCCAATCCGAGAAAAGTGCATCAAAATCGGCCTTCCGGGAGCCAGGAGTCGGTCCCTGGTTCTCCTGGTGTCAACCGGATGGTTTCCATATGGGGGTGTCTGACCACCAACCCAATCCGAGAAAAGTGCATCAAAATCGGCCTTCCGGGAGCCAGGAGTCGGTCCCTGGTTCTCCTGGTGTCAACCGGATGGTTTCCATATGGGGGTGTCTGACCACCAACCCAATCCGAGAAAAGTGCATCAAAATCGGCCTTCCGGGAGCCAGGAGTCGGTCCCTGGTTCTCATAGTGTCAACCGGATGATTTCCATATGGGGGTGTCTGACCACCAACCCAATCCGAGAAAAGTGCATCAAAATCGGCCTTCCGGGAGCCAGGAGTCGGTCCCTGGTTCTCCTGGTGTCAACCGGATGGTTTCCATATGGGGGTGTCTGACCACCAACCCAATCCGAGAAAAGTGCATCAAAATCGGCCTTCCGGGAGCCAGGAGTCGGTCCCTGGTTCTCATAGTGTCAACCGGATGATTTCCATATGGGGGTGTCTGACCACCAACCCAATCCGAGAAAAGTGCATCAAAATCGGCCTTCCGGGAGCCAGGAGTCGGTCCCTGGTTCTCATAGTGTCAACCGGATGGTTTCCATATGGGGGTGTCTGACCACCAACCCAATCCGAGAAAAGTGCATCAAAATCGGCCTTCCGGGAGCCAGGAGTCGGTCCCTGGTTCTCATAGTGTCAACCGGATGATTTCCATATGGGGGTGTCTGACCACCAACCCAATCCGAGAAAAGTGCATCAAAATCGGCCTTCCGGGAGCCAGGAGTCGGTCCCTGGTTCTCCTGGTGTCAACCGGATGGTTTCCATATGGGGGTGTCTGACCACCAACCCAATCCGAGAAAAGTGCATCAAAATCGGCCTTCCGGGAGCCAGGAGTCGGTCCCTGGTTCTCATAGTGTCAACCGGATGGTTTCCATATAGGGGTGTCTGACCACCAACCCAATCCGAGAAAAGTGCATCAAAATCGGCCTTCCGGGAGCCAGGAGTCGGTCCCTGGTTCTCATAGTGTCAACCGGATGATTTCCATATGGGGGTGTCTGACCACCAACCCAATCCGAGAAAAGTGCATCAAAATCGGCCTTCCGGGAGCCAGGAGTCGGTCCCTGGTTCTCATAGTGTCAACCGGATGATTTCCATATGGGGGTGTCTGACCACCAACCCAATCCGAGAAAAGTGCATCAAAATCGGCCTTCCGGGAGCCAGGAGTCGGTCCCTGGTTCTCATAGTGTCAACCGGATGGTTTCCATATGGGGGTGTCTGACCACCAACCCAATCCGAGAAAAGTGCATCAAAATCGGCCTTCCGGGAGCCAGGAGTCGGTCCCTGGTTCTCATAGTGTCAACCGGATGATTTCCATATGGGGGTGTCTGACCACCAACCCAATCCGAGAAAAGTGCATCAAAATCGGCCTTCCGGGAGCCAGGAGTCGGTCCCTGGTTCTCCTGGTGTCAACCGGATGGTTTCCATATGGGGGTGTCTGACCACCAACCCAATCCGAGAAAAGTGCATCAAAATCGGCCTTCCGGGAGCCAGGAGTCGGTCCCTGGTTCTCATAGTGTCAACCGGATGATTTCCATATGGGGGTGTCTGACCACCAACCCAATCCGAGAAAAGTGCATCAAAATCGGCCTTCCGGGAGCCAGGAGTCGGTCCCTGGTTCTCCTGGTGTCCGCCGGCGGTTATCCATATGGGGGTGTCTGACCACCAACCCAATCCGAGAAAAGTGCATCAAAATCGGCCTTCCGTGAGGCAGGAGTCGGTCCCTGGTTCTCCTGTTGTCAACCGGATGATTTCCATATGGGGGTGTCTGACCACCACCCCAATCCGAAAAAAGTGCATCAAATCGGCCTTCCGTGAGCCAGGAGTCGGTCCCTGGTTCTCCTGGTGTCCGCCGGCGGACAACCATGTTGGGGTGTCTGACCCACAACCCAATCCGACCAAGTGCACCCAAATCGGCCTTCCGTGAGCCAGGAGTCGGTCTCTGGTTCTCCCATCGACCGCCGCGCGGTCTTCCATGTGGGGGTGTCTGACCCACAACCCAATCCGACCAAGAGCACCCATGTCGGCCTTGTGTGAGTCAGGAGCCGTTCCCCCTGGTTCTCATTTGGGTTACCATGCACGAAGGGACATAGTGCAATTTCGGCCGATTTTTCCGATTTTTTCAAATAATGTTTAAAAATACTTCCCGATGAGCTAGAGGTCCCAAATTTGGTCTATTATCCTCTTTTATGATGAACTTCCATTACCTAAAAGGGTTTTTCTTAACTCGTATAGGAACATCAACCGTTCTGACCCCTATTTTTTTTTTTCACTTTTCTAACATAATTAAAATATAGTAAAAAATTTCCAAAAACGAATTAATTTATATATAAATGTGCGTCTATTCGTGCCCTTTTGCGCCAAAAAAACCCCATCCTGATTGGACTTTTAGTTTTTGAATTATTAACGTTTTAAGTCGTTTTTTCAAAACCGAAATCGCTGTTTTTTCCCCCAAACGGCGGAGCACAGACAGGCCCAGCGGGTGGCAGGGCTTATGTCGATAATTTGGCCTCTCCCGTAGTAGCCCCACTCGGTTCCAGGTCGGCCAGACAGGTACCGGCGCGATTTTGAAAACCTCGTTTTCAGAGAATAGACTTCCATGGCGGATTGATCCGGGGGTGATGGCAAACCTCTCGGCCTGTGCGGATATTGGGAATCGGGCATGTTTGAGGGTTCTGGGTCCCTCAGAACCATGGTTCCAACGCTCCGAAGTGGACCATACCTCCAGGGACCTACTGGCCGTTCCCATGCCCAGGGGAAGGCCCGGTTTCGGCTACCTCATGTCCCCATGGCCCCTCTCTGTCGTGAAGCACCCGTACACGTCCGATTGATCCGGGGGTGATGGCAAACCTCTCGGCCCGTGCGGTTGTTGGTAAATGGGCTTTTTTGAGGGTTCTGGGTCCCGCAGAACCATGGTTCCAACGCTCCGAAGTGGACCATCCCTCCGGCGACCGACTGGAGGTTCTCATGCCCAGGGCAGGGCCTGGTTTCGGATACCCTCATGTCCCCATGTCCCCTGTCTATTCTCGAACCTGTTTCATATACACTGACCGATTGGCATTCGTTATCCACCTGGGAGGGCCCCTGTCGGCCGGCCTCTGGCCGGTGTTCGGACGGACGGTTCCTCCCGCCCCATGTGGATTCGCCTCTATCGGTGGAGCCCCTTTCGGAGACGGTTCACCCCGCTTCCCCGATATGCTCCGGCCGAGCCTCGCTGAGCGATACCAAGACGACCCGTCTGACCTAGTGGCCCTACGTTGGTGTTCCGGTGCGGGGAGTGGCTCTCCCAGGCAGCGATGCCAGGAGTGATGTCTACCCTATAACGTACCGGCGCCAGAGACACGTGCTTCTCACACCCTGATGTTGGCTCGGTTGTGCGGTTCCTACTAAACCCTCCAGCTAGAAAGAGACCTCTCGAGCGGTGCCCCGGCACTCGCGGCCCCCCCGGCCGCGGGCAGTTCAGGGCCTCCCGCTGGGTGTGCGCGTGGATTGCGACCGGGCCTCCACCCCTGACGGGAATTGGACCGTGCCCGGGCCGTCTTCCGCTGAGCGCACCTGGGTACAACTTCTACGTTGTGAGGGGCTACCTGGTTGATCCTGCCAGTAGCATATGCTTGTCTCAAAGATTAAGCCATGCAAGTCTAAGTACACACGGCCGGTACAGTGAAACTGCGAATGGCTCATTAAATCAGTTATGGTTCCTTTGATCGCTCCAACGTTACTTGGATAACTGTGGCAATTCTAGAGCTAATACATGCCAACGAGCGCTGACCTCCGGGGATGCGTGCATTTATCAGACCCAAAACCCATGCGGGGTGCTCTCGGGTGCCCCGGCCGCTTTGGTGACTCTAGATAACCTCGAGCCGATCGCGCGCCCTTTGTGGCGGTGACGTCTCATTCGAATGTCTGCCCTATCAACTTTCGATGGTACTTTCTGTGCCTACCATGGTGACCACGGGTAACGGGGAATCAGGGTTCGATTCCGGAGAGGGAGCCTGAGAAACGGCTACCACATCCAAGGAAGGCAGCAGGCGCGCAAATTACCCACTCCCGACTCGGGGAGGTAGTGACGAAAAATAACAATACAGGACTCTTTCGAGGCCCTGTAATTGGAATGAGTACACTTTAAATCCTTTAACGAGGATCCATTGGAGGGCAAGTCTGGTGCCAGCAGCCGCGGTAATTCCAGCTCCAATAGCGTATCTTAAAGTTGCTGCAGTTAAAAAGCTCGTAGTTGGATCTCGGGATCGAGCTGGCGGTCCGCCGCGAGGCGAGCTACCGCCTGTCCCAGCCCCTGCCTCTCGGCGCCCCCTCGATGCTCTTAACTGAGTGTCCCGCGGGGTCCGAAGCGTTTACTTTGAAAAAATTAGAGTGTTCAAAGCAGGCCCGGTCGCCTGAATACCGCAGCTAGGAATAATGGAATAGGACTCCGGTTCTATTT
>NW_028162813.1:10000-34482 GCF_964263955.1 Coregonus lavaretus
GCAGAGAAAAAAGGAAGATGAAAAAAGAAATGGTCAATTCAGACAGACATTTACATGTGTGCAATTAGGTTTATTAGGTACACCCATCTAGTACTGGATCGGACCACCCCTTGCTCCAGAACAGCCTGAATTCTTCGGGGCATGGATTCTACAAGTCGGAAACGTTCCACAAGTATTCAGACCCTTTGCTATGAGACTCGAAATTGAGCTCCTGTTTCCATTGATCATCCTTGAGGATGTTTCTACAACTTAATTGGAGTCCACCTGTGGTAAATTCAATTGATTGGACATGATTTGGAAAGGCACACACCTGTCTATATAAGGGCCCGCAGTTGACAGCGCATGTCAGAGCAAAAACCAAGCCATGAGGTCAAATGACTTTTCCGTAGAGCTCCGAGATAGGATTGTGTCAAGGCACAGATCTGAAGAAGGGTATCAAACAATTTCTGAACCATTGAAGGTCCCCAAGTAAACAGTGGCCTCCATCATTCTTACATGGAAGAAGTTTGGAACCACCAAGACTTTTCCTAGAGTTGGCCGCCCGGCCAAACTGAGCAATCGGGGGAGAAGGGCCTTGGTCAAGGAGGTGACCAAGAACCTGATGGTCACTCTGAAAGAGCTCCAGAGTTCCTCTGTGGAGATGGGGGATGAAAGGATTAGTTCATCCCCCATTAGACTAGTCAGGATCGAGGGAAAGATGAACGGAGCAAAGTACAGAGAGTTCCTTGATGAAAACGTGCTCCAGAGCGCTCAGGACCTCAGACTGGGGCTAAGGTTCACCTTCCAACAGGACAACGACCCTAAGCACACAGCCAAGACAAAGCAGGAGTGGCTTCAGGACAAGTCTCTGAATGTCCTTGAGTGGCCCAGCCAGAGCCCGGACTTGAACCCGATCTAACATCTCTGGACCTGAAAATTGCTGTGCAACAACGGTCCCCATCCAACCTGACAGAGCTTGAGAGGATCTGCAGAGAAGAACGGGAGAAACTCCCCAAATACAGGTGTGCCAAGCTTGTAGCGTCATACCCAAGAATAATCGAGGCTGTAATCGCTGCCAAAGGTGCTTCAACAAAGTACTGAGTAAAGGGTCTGAATACTTACGTAAATCTGATATTTCCGTTTTGCTATGTCATAATGGAGTATTGTGTGTAGATTGATGAGATTGATGAGGGAAAAAAACGATTTAATCCATTTTAGAACAAGGCTGTAACGTAACAAAATGTGGAAAAAGTCAAGGGGTCTGAATATTTTCTGAATGCACTCTAGCAAGCCACGGCCAAGTCACTCACTGTCTGCAGGAGCGATCCATTTCCGTGAACGTGGTGGTGTACTTAATAAACTGGCCGGTGAGTGTATGTGCCACCATCTGACTCTCCATTATTTTAATAAAGATCGTCTTCAGACTCTCTATTCTGATATAATTCATGTTCAGTCAGCAGGCAAAATTATGTTAATGAAGGGTTTCTAAATGCTAGAACTGGTAAAGAAGCAGACGACATTGGATGTAGAGGGAAACGCCCATGTTTATGGTAAAGAAGCAGACGACATTGGATGTAGTGGGAAACGCCCATGTTTATGGTACCACATCTGTGTGTGAATCAGACAGAGACAGAGCTATGGCAGTAACAGAAATGGGAAACAAGTACTCCAGCTCTGTAGAAGCCTGGGTCTGTGCATTGTTAATGGAAGTGAACACAGTGTACTCGACTATGCCATAACAGATCTGTAACAAGACTAAATCTATGCCTTTATGGTAATGGCACATCTCCCCTTGTCAGACCACAGACAAATGATAATTTATCTGACAAAATCAGATAAACCACCTTTCAATTTGAAACCAGAACCTAAACTCTACCCCCGACCGCCCTCATACACGTGGACCAGAACCTAAACTATACTCTCTCCCGCCCACATACAAGTGGACCAGAACCTAAACTATACCCTCTCCCGCCCACATACAAGTGGACCAGAACCTAAACTATACCCTCTCCCGCCCACATACAAGTGGACCAGAACCTAAACTATACCCTCTCCCGCCCACATCCAAGTGGACCAGAACCTAAACTATACCCTCTCCCGCCCACATCCAAGTGGACCAGAACCTAAACTATACCCTCTCCCGCCCACATACAAGTGGACCAGAACCTAAACTATACCCTCTCCCGCCCACATACAAGTGGACCAGAACCTAAACTATACCCTCTCCCGCCCACATACAAGTGGACCAGAACCTAAACTATACCCTCTCCCGCCCACATACAAGTGGACCAGAACCTAAACTATACCCTCTCCCGCCCACATACAAGTGGACCAGAACCTAAACTATACCCTCTCCCGCCCACATACAAGTGAACAACAACTAGCCATATTGAATATGAGGCAGCATTAAATAGCATTGATATTGAAAACTTGATTTATAGTTTTCTTTTAACCAAATGTAAAGAAGACAAAGATGGCATTAATTTATCAACTGATTAATTGATCAACTTATTCATTTATCAACTTATTCATCAAACTGGATGATCATAAAAAGATAAATAAAAAAGGCCAAATGGTTTGACAAAGAATGTTCATCTGCAAGAAAACGACTAAGACTTTTATCAAACCAAAAACTCTGGTAAAATCAGGCCTCTCCAGGAACACAGCCTCTCTGTTGGTCTGCTAGGTAATCAGGCCTCTCCAGGAACACAGCCTCTCTATTGGTCTGCTAGGTAATCAGGCCTCTCCAGGAACACAGCCTCTCTGTTGGTCTGCTAGGTAATCAGGCCTCTCCAGGAACACAGCCTCTCTATTGGTCTGCTAGGTAATCAGGCCTCTCCAGGAACACAGCCTCTCTATTGGTCTGCTAGGTAATCAGGCCTCTCCAGGAACACAGCCTCTCTGTTCTCTCATATTCCCCCCCCCCCCCAATCCACCCATCCACCCACCCACCCACCCCTCGGTGCCCAGGCACAGGGTAGCGGTAGTGGTGTGTGTGTCTGGTGTCTGGTGTTATGCAGGTATTTACCTGGCACTTGCCAGTGCGGACATCATAAAGGGCTACTGAACCCTGGCGGGCCCCCACGGCAATACGGTGACTCCGGTCGCAGTAGCCCACCATGTAGAACCTGAACAGAATTGAAACACAGAACACAACACAGACAGAGGTCAGGGATCATTCATCACAAGGCGTTGGCCACCGTCACCTGTGGGCCGACCCTTGACCTCCTACAAACCCACAGGGGTCAACCCCTTTCCCCTCATCAACATTTAAACTAAATGACTCTCTCTCTCTCTCTCTCTCTCTCTCTCTCTGAGGTCTTGTTAGTAACACACTAACAGTACATCGATAGCAGGACAGAGGTTAGAGAGAGACCATCTCTAACCGTTCACTGTTCCATTACTAACTCAACATGGCCAGCGTGGAGGAGCGGTCGTGAAATGGCGGCTGAACGCTGTGATATTGACTAGAGAGCTGAAGTCATTTAGCCACGGCTGCCTCCTGCCATGGAGCATTTGTCATTTCCTCCACAAAGGTTTATATTTAGCTGACGGATGAGCGACCACTTCAGTTTGGCATTTTCCTGCTATTAGGAAGATCTGAATTTAAAAGGAGGCCAACTAGCCTCTGTATAGCTGCAGCAAGGTATGCTAGAAGACACACCTGTGGTATTACGGAAGGTACTTAATGTTGTACAATGCATTGCATCGCCTTAGGCTTAAGCTTCAGTGACGTGTCTATGACAGTATGCAGCAGAGGGCAGGGAATGAGGACATGTGACCACTCACTTGCAGATAGCAGGAAAACACTCATTCAGCCCTTTCTTCTTTACCAGAGAGCCTTCGATGCAGTACATGATGATATCCATTACCTAGAGAAGGGGAAGGAGAGAGAGATACCAATAACCAGTTGTCCATACTCCATACAGTCACCTCAAAATAGGCTTTTTCCTCATGGCGCTACCATTCATTCTAAACTAATTAGCTAGATTTCAGGATGTAAGGTAAAAAGTTAAAACTTGTGGGTCGTATTGTAACATGGAGAGGCCAGGTCTTGGACTGCAAGTCTTACCTCGACCAGCAGGTCCACTACGTCAGTCGGCATCTTCTCAATGAGGATATCTATAACCCTGAGGATCTCGGTCTTAGCCCGGCCCAGAGAGGTGGTGTGGACATTCTGCTGAGACTGGGAGTTAGCCTGCATGGCTGTGTGTCTGTGGACCTAAAATACAGGATTAAAACAAACAGAGTTAAGGAGGGTAGGGAGAAGAGGTTGGGGGTAGGTGTCAGGGGGTAGGGGTAGGGGGTAGGTGTAGGAGGGTAGGGAGAAGAGGTTGGGGGTAGGTGTCAGGGGGTAGGGGTAGGGGGTAGGTGTAGGAGGGTAGGGGAAAGAGGTTGGGGGTAGGGAGAAGGGGTTGGGGGTAGGTGTAGGAGGGTAGGGAGAAGAGGTTGGGGGTAGGTGTCAGGGGGTAGGGGTAGGTGTAGGAGGGTAGGGGAAAGAGGTAGGGGGTAGGGAGAAGGGGGTAGGGGGTAGGGGGTAGGGGGTAGGGGTAGGGGGTAGGGGTAGGAGGGTAGGGGGAAGAGGTTGGGGGTAGGGAGAAGGGAGTAGGGGGTAGGGGGAAGCAGGTACGGGGAATGCTGGGTGGATTGTGAAAACAGAAAGGTAATGTACAGAGTAACAGAGGTACAGGGGAGACAACATGGCGACATGAAAAACAGGAGGTCAGGCCTCACCTCTCTGGCGATGGTTGTGATGAAGGCCGGGGGTCTGGCGGTGGCGATCAGAGAGAGAGCATGGCGTGCCGAGCGGGCCGAGTCGGCCGCTGGGTTAAGGGGCAGGCCCATTGTGATGCTAACCAGGCAGGGAGAGAGGGAGGAGGGAGGGAGCCGGAGGGAGAGAGAGAGAGAGCCGGAGAGAGGGAGGGAGAGAGCCGGAGGGAAGGAGAGAGCCGGAGGGAGGGAGAGCCGGAGGGAGGGAGAGCCGGAGGGAGGGAGGGAGGGAGGGAGGGAGAGCCGGAGGGAGGGAGAGATAGAGCCGGAGAGAGAGAAAGAGCCGGAGGGAGGGAGGGAGGGAGAGAGAGAGCCAAGGAGGGAGGGAGGGAGAGAGCCAAGGAGGGAGGGAGAGAGAGAGCCAGAGGGAGGGAGGGAGAGAGAGAGAGGGCCAAGGAGGGAGGGAGGGAGAGAGAGAGCCAGAGGGAGGGAGGGAGGGAGAGAGAGAGCCAAGGAGGGAGGGAGGGAGAGAGAGAGCCAAGGAGGGAGGGAGGGAGAGAGAGAGCCAAGGAGGGAGGGAGAGAGAGAACCAAGGAGGGAGGGAGAGAGAGAGCCAAGGAGGGAGGGAGAGAGAGAGCCAAGGAGGGAGGGAGAGAGAGAGCCAAGGAGGGAGGGAGAGAGAGAGCCAGAGGGAGGGAGAGAGAGAGCCGGAGGGAGGGAGGGAGAGAGAGAGAGAGCCGGAGGGAGGGAGAGAGAGAGCCAGAGGGAGGGAGGGAGGGAGAGAGAGAGCCAGAGGGAGGGAGGGAGGGAGAGAGAGAGCCAAGGAGGGAGGGAGAGAGAGAGCCAAGGAGGGAGGGAGAGAGAGAGCCAAGGAGGGAGGGAGAGAGAGAGCCAGAGGGAGGGAGAGAGAGAGCCGGAGGGAGGGAGGGAGAGAGAGAGCCGGAGGGAGGGAGGGAGAGAGAGAGAGAGAGAGCCGGAGGGAGGGAGGGAGAGAGAGAGAGAGCCGGAGGGAGGGAGAGAGAGAGAGAGAGAGAGAGAGAGAGCCGGAGGGAGGGAGAGAGAGAGAGAGAGAGAGAGAGAGCCGGAGGGAGGGAGAGAGAGAGAGCCGGAGGGAGGGAGAGAGAGAAAAGAAGAAGGGAAGCGTTAGAAACACAGAGTAAAACAGATTAGACACAGCTTATAATGTCAGGCCAAGGTCAATGGGATCACTCACACTGCACTGGCATAATGGACTCCCACAATGCACCGTAATTAGGCCCTGCTCTGGGTGGCTCAGCATCTGTCAGTCAAGCAGCGCCGCACGCAAAGGCCGCCGCCTGCCACACGGGCCCCTGCCACTACCTAGCCTTGGAAATTGGGAATAGTTGTTGCATCTGTCTGAAATGGAGAGCGAGTGGCCCTCTTGTTAACCAATCATCTGAGCGGTGGACCGGGTGAATATGCATTAGGAGGGGGTTAGGGGAGCAGAGGGGAGAACCACTTCAAAGGCTCTGGGCTTATTGTGAACGGAAGGCTACGCTGCTCTGTTCTTTAGACACGCGGCTAAAGCAATCTGGCCTCCAGCACCAGCCCCAACCCTGTCCTCGCCCCCATCACACACATGGCGCCAGCCCCAACCCCTGTCCCCACATCACACACGTCCCCATCCGTCCCTGTCGCCCCCCGCAGGCCAGAACCGGCCCCAGCCAAAGCCCCTCCCCCCAACCCAACCCGTCCCTGTCCCCCCCATCACCACACGGCCCAGTGCACTAGTGTTCTACTCAGCAGGCCGACTGTGGCCTGGACTCATGGTCAAACAGCACAAGGTTAAACAACCCATATACAACACACACACACATACACACACACACACACACACACACACACACACACACACCATACGAGACAGGGCAATAACAGAGACTGTTTGTCTATGATGGTCTTTCACTGGACCAGCAGGGATACTGTCAGTTACATTTTCTCCTCACAATGAATACAGCACAACAAGAACTGCAACACAAAAATATCACTGTAAACACAACAGCTAACATATGGAATTGTTTTAAGATGGTCATACCAATTTTAGGATCCCTGTAGGTATATATATATATATATAAAAAGATATTCAGAACTGGTAAATCATAAGGAATAAGGTTTTTGAGTGTCTGTCCTGTGTTTAGGAGATGTAAGAAAGATCAGGAAATACACTACATGACCAATAGGACACCTGCTCGTCCAACATCTCCTTCCAAAATCGTGGCCACTAATATGGAGTTGGTCCCCCCTTTGCTGCTATAACAGCCTCCACTCTTCTGGGAAGGCTTTCCACTAGATGTTGGAACATTGCTGCGGGGACTTGCTTCCATTCAGCCACAAGAGCATTAGTGAGGTCGGCACTGATGTTGGGCGATTAGGCCCGCAGTCGGCGTTCCAATTCATCCCAAAGGTGTTCGATGGGGTTGAGGTCAGGGCTCTGGCAAGGCAAGCCAAGTTCTTCCACACAGAATAGTCTAGAATGCCATTGTATGCTGTAGTGTTAAGATTTCCCTTCACTTGAACTAAGGTGCCTAGCTCGAAACATGTAAAACTGCCCCAGACCATTATTCCTCCTACACCAAACTTTACAGTTGGCACTATGCATTGGGGCAGGTAACGTTCTCCTGGCATCCGCCAAACCCAGATTCTTCTGTCGGACTGCCAGATGGTGAAGCGTGATTCATCACTCCAGAGAGCGCATTTCCAGTGCTCCAGAGTCCAATGGCGGCGGGCTTTACACCACTCCAGCCGACACTTGGCGTTACACATGGTGATCTTAGGCTTGTGTGCGGCTGCTCGGCCATGGAAACCCATTTCATGAAGCTCCCGATGAACAGTTCTTGCGCTGACGTTGCTTCCAGAGGCAGTTTGGAACTCTGTAGTCATTGTTGCAACCGAGGACAGATGATTTTTACGCGCTACGCGCTTCAGCACTCGCCGGTCCCGTTCTGTGAGCTTGTGTGGCCTACCACTTCACTGCTGAGCCGTTGTTGCTCCTAGACATTTCCACTTCACAATAACATCACTTACAGTTGACCGGGGCAGCTCTAGCAGGGTAGAAGTTTGACAAACTGACTTGTTGGAAAGGTGGCATCCTATGGACAGTGGCACGTTGTAAGTCACTGAGCGCTTCAGTAGAGGCCATTCTACTGCCAATGTTTGTCTATGGAGATTGCATGGCGGTGTGTTCGATTTTATACACCTGTTGTGTGTCTGAAATTGCCGAATCCACTAATCTGAAGTGGTATCCACATACTTGTCCACACACACACACCGCACACTACACACACACACACTACACACACACACACTGCATTATACACACACTACACACACTGTATTATACACACACCGCTCGGCTATGAACAGCCAACTGACATTTACTTTTGAGGCGCTGACCTGTTTTCACCCTCTACAACCACTGTGATTATTATTTGACCCTGCTGGTCATCTATGAACATTTGAACATCTTGAAGAACAATCTGGCCTTAATGGCCATGTACTGTTATAATCTCCACCCGGCACAGCCAGAAGGGGACTGGCCACCCCTCAGAACCTGGTTCCTCTCTAGGTTTCTTTCTAGGTTCCTGCCTTTCTAGGGAGTTTTTCCTAGCCACCGTGCTTCTACATCTGCATTGCTTGCTGTTTGGGGTTTTAGGCTGGGTTTCTGTATAGCACTTTGTGACATTGCTGATGTAAAAAGGGCTTTATAAATACATTTGATTGATTGATTGATTGATTGACTGCACACACTACACACTGCACACATTACACACTGCACACTACACACACTACACACCGCACACACATTACACACTGCTCACTACACACATTACACACTGCTCACTACACACATTACACTGCACACTAAACACACATTACACACTGCTCACTACACACATTACACACTGCTCACTACACACACATTACACACTGCACACATTACACACTACACACACTGCACACATTACACACTGCACACATTACACACTGCACACTACACACACATTACACACTGCTCACTACACACTGCTCACTACACACTGCTCACTAAACACACATTACACACTGCACACATTACACACTGCACACTGCACACTACACACACATTACCCACTGCTCACTACACACATTACACACTGCAGCCTCAACATAATTTAGTAGTTCAATCTTCATCTAAACAAATAAAGTAAAAATATTCGGAACATTTTTGATGTTTTCTCTACAATGAACGCTGCAGACTCAACGCCACCTACTGTAATCCCCACTGGCAATAACGACTTATTTTAAATAATTGAAGTTAAATTAATACCCTTATTTTAAAAAATTAAAACAATCCAAAAATGTGTTCTGAGATTTTGGTTTTTCAATTATCGTTTTCACCGGCTATTAAAATGTGCTGTGTGAAATGTTATAGTTGATATATGTATATAATCTGAAACATAGCCATACTGTTTTATTTTCCTTCAATATATTAATAAACAATCATATACATTTACATTTTAGACATTTATATATTGAACAA
This sequence comes from Coregonus lavaretus, assembly GCF_964263955.1. Taxonomy (NCBI): domain Eukaryota; kingdom Metazoa; phylum Chordata; class Actinopteri; order Salmoniformes; family Salmonidae; genus Coregonus; species Coregonus lavaretus. The sequence continues at coordinate 19,230 of NW_028162813.1, forward strand.
ATTCCCTCTCAGAGAAAACAGACCGGTAAACGATGTACTCTATATTGTAAAATAAGTTAACATATCTGATGATGTGTGGTCAACATCCCATGTTTTTAAAAAACAAAGGGACATTTATTAATAACAATTCTTTAGATACGTCACTATGAAAATGTATGCACTCGCTAACTGTAAGTCGCTCTGGATAAGAGCGTCCGCTAAATGACTAAAATGTAAAATGTAAATCACATAAGTTTAATTTCTTGGGTCATTTTTTTCATTTTCAAAAACTAGGTCAGAGGCAATTCAAACAATACGGTGTAATGCGTTTTTCATTCTCACTTTCAATCTCCTCTCACACACTAAACCTTCAGAATCACACACACATCAATATGTAAATTGAAAGATTGATTGATTGATATCAGCAATCAATACCGTTGCCCAGCTGTTGTTTAAAGATAGAATATTCTATATGGTCTGCAGGAACATTTCAAAGGTATCTGGTTCACTATTACATTAATGATAAACATAAAGATGTTTTTAATAAAAATGATATCTAACATAATCCTGTATATTAATATTTTTTTACTATAATCTTAGACTTTTAATTCATTCAAAATGATTCGCTTTCCCCCTTAGAGGCTATTCGATATAATAGTGAACCCTTAAATGTATTTTTAAAAATTGCTACAACGAATAATACAAAAACAACAATTTATATATCTCTGTACTCTCTCTTTCTCCCCTTCTCTCACACAAACAGACACACACAGAATAACATTTAAAATAATCTGCTCGACAAAGTTACAAATTGAAAATGTAATGGTATTTCTTTCGGGTTATATACGCCATGCGTTTCATCGTGAATAAGTGCTCAGATCTTTCCTTATTTGAGAGATCAGTAATTGACATTAACTAACAGCCATTCCCTTTTCTTTTAGGGGGTAGATCAGCTTTAATATTGCAGATAGATTGTAACTTCCATCAATGTAATTGTCTGCGGCACTTCCAATCCCCCATATGTTTTTATTTTCTCGCAAATATATATGCGTCTCTCCAACAGCACCCTGGAGAGGCGTGCTGGGCTGGGAATGTATAAGATACATATTTTGTGTCCCTGCCTTTGACAAAGTGGGCGTGTAGTGTGTGTGTAGTGTGTGTGTAGTGTGTGTGTGTGTGTGTGTGTGTGTGTGTGTGTAGTGTGTGTGTAGTGTAGTGTTGCATTTCTCCTCACATATATCTATTTCCATCCAGTGGGGTGTAGATGCTGTGATTTCCAATATGATTTAATTATTGACCTGATCTTCCACACAATATGAATAATTCTACTTTATATATGTTACTCTCTATTTTGTATTTTTTTTTGTCATTTAGCAGACGCTCTTATCCAGAGCGACTTACAGTTAAGTGAGTGCATACATTTTCATACTGCTCCCCCCCGTGGGAATCGAACCCACAACCCTGGCGTTGCAAAAACCATGCTCTACCAACTGAGCTACAGGGGACTCTATAAAATACTAATTATATTCCTGTCTTGATACATGGATCTGCGGCTACTGTTGCTATAGATGAATATTAGACTAATCAAACACAGTAAGGTGTAACACCACAACAAACATGAGATAATACCTACAGTCTAAACACTACCACATTCACCTGTTACAACAAGAACAGAACACACACACAGAGAGAGAGAGAATCACATCGGTTTATACCATTCTTAAAATCTATTTTACACAGGTATTATCTGCCAGAAGGTGTCACACACGTTCAACGTGATGTAATAACAAAAGGTGTTTAAAAGTGGACATGATGTGTTAGTATTGTAGTGGTTAGCTTGAAATAAACACGGATCATTATCAGTATTGACAGGTTAAATATTGATTTTCACTTTATGAAGGCATTGCTAAAAATGGATATACAAAGTTACGTGTGTTTCCTTATTGGTAGTAAAACAACCAACAATAAATAGTAGAGCTATACAGTTTATATATACCTATAGCTCCGCATGTATGTTCAATTACACATTTCCTCCCGAGTGGCGCAGTGGTCTAAGGCACTGCATCGCAGTGCTAGCTGTGCCACTAGAGATCCTGGTTCGAATCCAGGCTCTGTCGTAGCCGGCCGCGACCGGGAGACCCATGGGGCGGCGCATAATTGGCCCAGCGTCGTCCAGGGTAGGGGAGGGAATGGCCGGCAGGGGATGTAGCTCAGTTGGTAGAGCATGGCGTTTGCAACGCCAGGGTTGTGGGTTCGATTCCCACGGGGGGTATGAAAAAAATATCAAATAATGTATGCACTTAACTGTAGGTCGCTCTGGATAAGAGCGTCTGCTAAATGACTCAAATGTAAAATGTAAATGTAAATGATTTCAACTGAGAGGGCTTGAAGCTAAATTGTATATAATGCACGTGTATTAGCTATATATTTATCTAATCATTTGAATTCAGTGCTCATCAAGTAACATTTGCTTTAAAGCAGTATCCAAATCCATCGGATGTAGTGATCACAATATAGTAGCCATATCTAGGAAAACCAAAGTTCCAAAGGCTGGGCCTAATATAGTATATAAGAGGTCATACAATAAGTTTTGTAGTGATTCCTATGTTGTTGATGTAAATCATTTTTTGTTGGTCTGTGGTGTGTAATGAGGAGCAAACGGACGCTGCACTTGACACATTTGTGAAATTGCTTATCCCAGTTACTAATAAGCATGCATCCATTAAGAAAATCACTGTAAAAGCTATTAAATCCCCGTGGATTGATGAGGAATTGAAAAATTGTATGGTTGAGAGGGATGAGGCAAAAGGAATGGCAAATAAGTCTGAATTGAGAAATCATGTGACTAAACTGAATAGAAAAAAAGAAGAAACTACACTATGAAACAAAGATAAATTACAAAGAATGATAGTAAAAACCTTTGGAGCACCTTAAATGAAATTTTGGGCAAAAAGGCAAACTCAGCTCCATCACTCATTGAATCAGATGGCTCATTAATCACAAAACCCACCGATACTGCCAACTACTTCGGCAAGATTAGCAAACTTAGGCATGACATGCCAGCAACAAACGCTGACACTACACATCCAAGTATATCTGACCAAATTATGAAAGACAAGCGTTGTAATTTTGAATTCCGTAAAGTGAGGGTGGAAGAGGTGAAAAAAATTGTTGTCTATCAAACAACTTGACAACTTGGATGGAAGATTAGCCAGCTTGTTTCTGTAGCTTGTTTAGGGTCACAGGTCCAGGAATGGTAAAAAAAATAATCACAATATTCCCTTAAAATTAACCTTACAAATAGCAGTGATGGGCGATTTGGAAAGCCATAGTCAGTCAATAAATAATATAATAATACACGTAGGAAAGGTTTTCATCTTTAGCTCACTATCTGTGGATACTATACGATTAGAAAGGTTCAAAATGTATGTAAAACATCACAGCACAATTGAAAAATACATGGCACATGGAAACCAAACGAGGGTGGTCTATGGTGATAGGTGGTGGTTTGGTAATGTATTATTGTTATGTGACTGCTTTATATAAAAGTGCCATGTATGTAAAATGTGTACGCAAAATGTGTATGTAAAATGTATGTACGCTACCACTCAAAAGTTTGGACACACCTACTCATTCAAGGGTTTTTCTTTATTTTTACATTGAAGAATAATAGTGAAGACATCAAAACTATGAAATAACACATAGGGAAGAGTGTGCAATGCTGTCATCAAGGCAAAGGGTGGCCATTTGAAGAATCTCAAATATAAAATATATTTTGATTTGTTTAACACTTTTTTTTGGTTACTACATGATTCCATATGTGTTATTTCATAGTTTTGATGTCTTCACTATTATTCTACAATGTAGAAAAGTGTACAAATAAAGAAAAACCCTTGAATGAGTAGGTGTGTCCAAACCTTTGACTGGTACTGTATAGCAGCAGAAAAGCTGTAAAAAAAATATATATATATTTGTCTTCCGAAGAGGTGGATGGGTTAATAATCAAACAAATAAATAATAATAAAATAAAATAAACAATGACTAGAACGTGTGTGTGTCCAAACTTTTGTCTTGTACTGTATATAGATCTGACTCCACCCATCCAAGTATATCTGACTAAATTATGAAAGACAAGCATTGTAATTATGAATTCCGTAAAGTGAGTGTGGAGGAGGTGAAAAAAAGTATTGTTGTCTATCAACAATGACAAGCCACCGGGGTCTGACAACTTGGATGGAAAATTACTGAGGATAATAGCAGACGATATTGCCACTCCTATTTGCCATATTTTCAATTTAAGCCTACTAGAAAGTGTGTGCCCTCAGACCTGGAGGGAAGCAAAAGTCATTCCGCTACCTAAGAATAGTAAAGCCCCCCTTTACTGGCTCAAATAGCTGACCAATCAGCCTGTTACCAACCCTTAGTAAACTTCAGGAAGAAATAGTGTTTGACCAGATACAATGCTATTTTACAGTAAACAAATTGACAACAGACTTTCAGCACGCTTATAGGGAAGGACATTCAACAAGCACAGCACTTACACAAATGACTGATGATTGGCAGAGAAAAATTTATGATAAAATGATTGTGGGGGCTGTTTTGTTTGACTTCAGTGCGGCTTTTGACATTATCGATCACAGTCTGCTGCTGGAAAAACTTGTTTATGGCTTTACAACCCCTGATATATTGTGGATAAAGAGTTACCAGTCTAACAGAACCCAGAGGGTGTTCTTTAATGGAAGCCCCTCAAACATAATCCAGGTAGAATAAGGAATTCCCCAGGGCAGCTGTCTAGGCCCCTTACTTTTCTCAATCTTTACTAACGACATACCACTGACTTTGAGTAAAGCCAGCGTGTCTATGTATGCGAATGACTCAACACTATACACGTCAGCTACTACAGCAACTGAAATGACTGCAACACTTAAAGAGCTGCAGTTAGTTTCAGAGTGGGTGGCAAGGAATAAGTTAGTCCTAAATATTTCAAAAACTAAAAGCATTGTATTTGGGACAAATCATTAACTAAACCCTAAACCTCAACTAAATCTTGTAATGAATAATGTGGAAATTTCGCAAATTGAGGTGACTAAACTGCTTGGAGTAACCCTGGATTGTAAACTGTCATGGTCAAAACATATTGATACAACAGTAGCTAAGATGGGGAGAAGTCTGTCCATAATAAAGCGCTGCTCTACCTTCTTAACAGCACTATCAACAAGGCAGGTCCTACAGGCCCTAGTTTTGTCGCACCTGGACTACTGTTCAGTCGTGTGGTCAGGTGCCACAAAGAGGGACTTAGGAAAATTGCAATTCGCTCAGAACAGGGCAGCACGGCTGGCCCTTGGATGTACACAGAGAGCTAACATTAATAATATGCATGTCAATCTCTTCTGGCTCAAAGTGGAGGAGAGATTGACTTCATCACTACTTTGTGAGAGGTATTGACATGTTGAATGCACCGAGCTGTCTGTTTGAACTACTGGCACCCATGCTTACCCCACAAGACATGCCACCAGAGGTCTCTTCACAGTCCCCAAGTCCAGAACAGACTATGGGAGGCGCACAGTACTACATAGAGCCATGACTACATGGAACTCTATTCCACATCAGGTAACTGATGCAAGCAGTAGAATCAGATTTAAAAAACAGTTAAAAATACACCTTATGGAACAGCGGGGACTGTGAAGCAACACAAACATAGGCACAGACACATGCATACACACACACGTACACATGGATTTTGTGTAGATTTTTTGTAGATACGTGGTAGTCGAGTAGGGGCCTGAGGGCACACACAATGTGTTGTGAAATCTGTTGTGAATGTATTGTAATGTTTTTAAAATGGTATAACTGCCTTAATTGTTCTGGACCCCCAGAAAGAGTAGCTGAATGGGGATCCATAATAAATACAAATACAAGTCCCTGCTGTTAAGTTAATATGAGCAGATTGTAAATATTTTATTACTGAACACAAATATCATTGATTTAAACTATTTTTAAAAAAGTATTCAGAGGACACTAAAGATATCTCAATGATGTGATAATGTAGCTATGAGAGAGAGAAAAAATGTGTAACATAGGACATACTAGGTGAAAAATCTGTCGATGTGCCCTTGAGCAAGGCACTTAACCCTAATTGCTCATGTAAGCCGCTCTGGATAAGAGTGTCTGCTAAATGACGTAAATGTAAATGTACTATAAGGAATCTAGTAAAGCGGTTGCATTTCTCCTCACACATGGTGTGTGTGGTGTTGCATTTCTATTGACATATTGTGTGTGTGTGTGTGTAGTGTTGCATTTATGTCAAGTGGGGTGTAGGCCCTGTGATTTCCAATGGGATTTAATGTAATTATTATTTAATAATATAATGAATCTATAAAGCTTTTAGCTGCTGGATTTAAACATTTTTAGTAAAATCCTGGGGTGTGACTGTGTGCATCAGCGGTAGCATGCGCTAGACTGTTAGCCTGTGTAGCAGCGGTAGCATGCGTTAGACAGTTAGCCTGTGTAGCAGCGGTAGCATGCGCTAGACTGTTAGCCTGTGTAGCAGCGGTAGCATGCGCTAGACTGTTAGCCTGTGTAGCAGCGGTAGCATGCGTTAGACTGTTAGCCTGTGTAGCAGCGGTAGCATGCGCTAGACTGTTAGCCTGTGTAGCAGCGGTAGCATGCGTTAGACTGTTAGCCTGTGTAGCAGCGGTAGCATGCGCTAGACTGTTAGCCTGTGTAGCAGCGGTAGCATGCGCTAGACTGTTAGCCTGTGTAGCAGCGGTAGCATGCGCTAGACTGTTAGCCTGTGTAGCAGCGGTAGCATGCGCTAGACTGTTAGCCTGTGTAGCAGCGGTAGCATGCGCTAGACTGTTAGCCTGTGTAGCAGCGGTAGCATGCGTTAGACTGTTAGCCTGTGCAGCAGCGGTAGCATGCGCTAGAATGTTAGCCTGTGCAGCAGCGGTAGCATGCGTTAGACTGTTAGCCTGTGCAGCAGCGGTAGCATGCGCTAGACTGTTAGCCTGTGCAGCAGCGGTAGCATGCGTTAGACTGTTAGCCTGTGCAGCAGCGGTAGCATGCGTTAGACTGTTAGCCTGTGCAGCAGCGGTAGCATGCGTTAGACTGTTAGCCTGTGCAGCAGCGGTAGCATGCGTTAGACTGTTAGCCTGTGTAGCAGCGGTAGCATGCGCTAGACTGTTAGCCTGTGTAGCAGCGGTAGCATGCGCTAGACTGTTAGCCGGTGTAGCAGCGGTAGCATGCGTTAGACTGTTAGCCTGTGTCGCAGTGGTAGCATGCGTTAGACTGTTAGCCTGTGTAGCAGCGGTAGCATGCGCTAGACTGTTAGCCTGTGTAGCAGCGGTAGCATGCGTTAGACTGTTAGCCTGTGTAGCAGCGGTAGCATGCGTTAGACGGTTAGCCTGTGTAGCAGCGGTAGCATGCGTTAGACTGTTAGCCTGTGTAGCAGCGGTATCATGCGCTAGACTGTTAGCCTGTGTAGCAGCGGTAGCATGCGTTAGACTGTTAGCCTGTGTAGCAGTGGTAGCATGCGCTAGACTGTTAGCCTGTGTAGCAGTGGTAGCATGCGTTAGACTGTTAGCCTGTGTAGCAGCGGTAGCATGCGCTAGACTGTTAGCCTGTGCAACAGTGGTAGCAGGTGTTAGACTGTGACAGAGCGCCTCACCCAAACCTCATCTCACACACCATTGTTCTAGCCAGCCATAGTGTTTCAGCTCAACATCATGGTCTAATGATTAAAGCATGCATGGCTGGGGGAGGAAAAAGTGAGATCGAAAGAGCGACAGAGAGAGAGAGAGATAGAGACAGAGTGAGAGAGAGAGAGAGAGTGTGTGAGAGAGAGAGAGAGGTAGAGAGACAGAAAGAGAGAGTGAGAGAGAGCGAGAGACAGTGAGAGAGAGACTGAGAGAGGTGTTCAGACCATAGGCTTAGCCACAGTGCCACCTATACTTGTGTTTTAGAATAGGACATTAATGTGCAAGCCCTGACATACCCTACCCTACCCTACCCTGCCCTGACAAGCCCTGCCCTGACCAGCCCTGCCCTGCCCTACCCAGCCCTGACCAGATCAGCCCTGCCCTGACAAGCCCTGCAGCCCTGCCCTACCCAGCCCTGACCAGATCAGCCCTGCCCTGACCAGCCCTGCCCTACCCAGCCCTGACCAGATCAGCCCTGCCCTATCCAGCCCTGACCAGATCAGCCCTGCCCTGACAAGCCCTGCCCTGACCAGCCCTGCCCTACCCAGCCCTGACCAGATCAGCCCTGCCAAGCCCTGCCCTAACCAGCCCTGCACTACCCAGCCCTGACCAGATCAGCCCTGCCCTGACAAGCCCTGCCCTGACCAGCCCTACCCAGCCCTGACCAGATCAGCCCTGCCAAGCCCTGCCCTGACCAGCCCAGCCCTGCCCTACCCAGCCCTGCCCTGACAAGCCCTGCCCTACCCTGCCCAGCCCAGCCCAGCCCAGCCCTGCCCAGCCCAGCCCTGACCAGATCAGCCCTGCCCTACCCAGCCCTGCCCAGCCCAGCCCTGACCAGATCAGCCCTGCCCTACCCAGCCCTGCCCAGCCCAGCCCTGCCCTGCCCTACCCAGCCCAGCCCTGCCCAGCCCAGCCCTGCCCTGCCCTACCCAGCCCAGCCCAGCCCAGCCCAGCCCTGCCCTGCCCAGCCCAGCCCAGCCCAGCCCTGCCCAGCCCTGCCCTGACCAGATCAGCCCTGCCCAGCCCTACCCTGCCCAGCTTAGCCCAGTCCTGACTGATGGGTGAGGATGTATTCTAACCAGATAATTAGACTAGAGAGGTAGCGGGAGACAGCAGGACAGAGCATCATAGAGGCTGGCTTCATGACCACAGGAAAATAACATACAATACACACACTGTAAGGTGTACCTACATGGCTGCTCAAATAATCATTAAACACCCTTAGGTTGATATATATTTTTACGTTTTTACAATCCAGATGTAATCTTGCATTGAATTTGAACAACTCAATCATCATTTTGAGATACAGAGCAAAAGTATCCAATGTGCAAATAAAATCTATGTAAAAAACGTTAGATGTTATTTAGCATGGTTTGTGAATTGCAGCAATGTAGGAAAGGAAAGGGGGACACCTAGTCATTCAATTGAAATGTGTCTTCTGCATTGAACCCCCTGAATCAGAGAGGTGTGGCGGGCTCCCTTAACCGACGTCGTCAGCGCCCGGGATCAGTTGTTGTTGGAGGTTAATTGCCTTGCTCAAGGGCAGAACTGCAGAGTTTTACACCTTGCCGGCTCGGGGATTCGAACCAGCGACCTTTCGGTTACTGGCCCAACGCTAACTGCTAGGCTAGGCTACCTGTCGTAGTAACAGTAGTAGTAGTATGATATAGAGTCAGGACATACACACTACACACACACACACACACACACACACACACACACACACACATACACACATCCCCGTGTATGTATCAGTGTGATTTACTGGTGGTAAATAAACAACAGACTCAATGTCTCCGTCAGACAGACTCAATGTCTCCGTCAGCATTAGGCCGATCCTCCTGCCAATACCTGATCAATGACTTCGTAATGTATGGGCCAAGACAGCAGCCCGTATCCCGTACAGTACAGAGGGAGAAAAGCGTTACGGTAAGAGCCCAGCCAGCCCATCTTCTATACAGAGGAGGGAGGGAGGCGTAACGGTGAGAGCCCAGCCAGCCCATCTTCTATACAGAGGAGGGAGGGAGGCGTAACGGTAAGAGCCCAGGTAGCCCATCTTCTACACAGAGGTGGGAGGGAGGCGTAACGGTAAGAGCACAGCCAGCCCATCTTCTATACAGAGGAGGGAGGGAGACGTAACGGTAAGAGCCCAGGCAGCCCATCTTCTACACAGAGGTGGGAGGGAGGCGTAACGGTAAGAGCACAGCCAGCCCATCTTCTATACAGAGGAGGGAGGGAGGCGTAACGGTAAGAGCCCAGGCAGCCCATCTTCTACACAGAGGTGGGAGGGAGGCGTAACGGTAAGAGCACAGCCAGCCCATCTTCTATACAGAGGAGAGAGGGAGGCGTAACGGTAAGAGCCCAGGCAGCCCATCTTCTACACAGAGGTGGGAGGGAGGCGTAACGGTAAGAGCACAGCCAGCCCATCTTCTACACAGAGGAGGGAGGGAGGCGTAACGGTAAGAGCCCAGGCAGCCCATCTTCTACACAGAGGAGGGAGGGAGGCGTAACGGTAAGAGCCCAGCCAGCCCATCTTCTATACAGAGGAGGGAGGGAGGGAGGCGTAACGGTAAGAGCCCAGGTAGCCCATCTTCTACACAGAGGTGGGAGGGAGGCGTAACGGTAAGAGCACAGCCAGCCCATCTTCTATACAGAGGAGGGAGGGAGGCGTAACGGTAAGAGCCCAGGCAGCCCATCTTCTACACAGAGGTGGGAGGGAGGCGTAACGGTAAGAGCACAGCCAGCCCATCTTCTATACAGAGGAGGGAGGGAGGCGTAGCGGTAAGAGCCCAGGCAGCCCATCTTCTACACAGAGGTGGGAGGGAGGCGTAACGGTAAGAGCACAGCCAGCCCATCTTCTATACAGAGGAGGGAGGGAGGCGTAACGGTAAGAGCCCAGGCAGCCCATCTTCTACACAGAGGAGGGAGGGAGGCGTAACGGTAAGAGCACAGCCAGCCCATCTTCTACACAGAGGTGGGAGGGAGGCGTAACGGTAAGAGCACAGCCAGCCCATCTTCTATACAGAGGAGGGAGGGAGGCGTAACGGTAAGAGCCCAGGCAGCCCATCTTCTACACAGAGGTGGGAGGGAGGCGTAACGGTAAGAGCACAGCCAGCCCATCTTCTACACAGAGGAGGGAGGGAGGCGTAACGGTAAGAGCCCAGGCAGCCCATCTTCTACACAGAGGAGGGAGGGAGGCGTAACGGTAAGAGCCCAGCCAGCCCGTCTTCTACGCAGAGGTGGGAGGGAGGCGTAACGGTAAGAGCATAGCCAGCCCGTCTTCTACACAGAGGAGGGAGGGAGGCGTAACGGTAAGAGTCCAGCCAGCCCGTCTTCTACACAGAGGAAGGGATGGTCAAGACAGCAGCCTGTCTCCTGTACAGTACAGAGCAGGGCAGTAGGAGAGTGGAAGTAGACAACCAGCAAACCAACTGTGGCAACCTGGAAACGTTTATAGGAGACATGAGGAATGCAACCTTTCAACTAAGAACACGGTACTGTAAGGAGCTAAATACTCCACTTGCTATCAAACAGATGATAACACATACAGCATCACATTATACTGTATCAAGCAAGGAAATGCTTTTTATTCCACCACTTCTACACAGAGGCAGAACGGCTGAGAGAAGAAGGGAGATGGAGGTATTGTTAGGGACCCAAGGAGCGGTGTCGTGCTGCTGAGACAAAGACAACTCTCTCTGTAAAGCAGCACAAAGGTGTCTGTCTGTCTGTCTGTCTGTCAGTGTGTCTGTCTAGACTGGTTTCTCAACCCCCTCCTCAACGTGGCTCCTCAACCTGGCTCCTCAACCTGGCTCCTCAACCTGACCCCACAGTGGTTCCCCTATGGACTCTATAGCAAATATGAAATCAGCTTTTCTCTCCTTTTCTCTAAATGCCCATCTCCTTTCTCCCCAGGGGTGCGCCAGTGTGTGACAGGAATGCAAAAGAAGACCTTGAGCAACGCTTGAACAACAGGCATCTTTATCAGGCAGATAGAGACAAGAGAGAGAGAGAGACAAGACAGAGAGAGACACACAGAGAGAGAGAGAGAGAGAGAGAGAGAGAGAGACAGAGAGACAGAGAGAGACAGAGAGAGAGAGAGAGAGAGAGAGAGAGAGAGAGAGAGACAGAGAGACAGAGAGAGACAGAGAGAGAGAGAGAGAGAGAGAGACACAGACAGAGACACACACACAGAGAGAGAGAGTGAGAGAGAGAGAGAGAGAGAGGAGTCTTCCTTCAGACTCTTTCAAAAGGGGAGACAGTAAACCAACAGGAGAGACGAGCACTGATAGACACACAGACGCGACTAACACCTGTGCAGATGCATGATTAACACACACACGCAAAAGATAAAGATCCCAAAGCCCTTTCACAGGGCTAATAAGTTAATTTGGTGTCCTAAAAATGCAGACTTGGTCTCCAATCTGTGTCTGGGGTCACAGAGAGCATCATCGTCATCCACTCAATGACTCATAGACAGGAGGAAGGCCAGGACCATGTCCATACCAGGGGTGTGTGTCTGCCTCTCTCTTGTCTGGGGCACATGCCATGCTGGGGTCGCCTCGCCTGGCGCTCTCTCTCTGTGCATCCATGGGGTCGCCTCGCCTGGCGCGCTCTCTCTGTGCATCCATGGGGTCGCCTCGCCTGCCGCTCTCTCTCTGTGCATCCATGGGGTCGCCTCGCCTGGCGCTCTCTGTGCATCCATGGGGTCGCCTCGCCTGGCGCTCTCTCTCTGTGCATCCATGGGGTCGCCTAGCCTGGCGCTCTCTTTCTGTGCATCCATGGGGTCGCCTCGCCTGGCGCTCTCTCTCTGTGCATCCATGGGGTCGCCTCGCCTGGCGCTCTCTCTCTGTGCATCCATGGGGTCGCCTCGCCTGGCGCTCTCTCTCTGTGCATCCATGGGGTCGCCTAGCCTGGCGCTCTCTTTCTGTGCATCCATGGGGTCGCCTCGCCTGGCGCTCTCTCTCTGTGCAGCCATGGGGTCGCCTCGCCTGGCGCTCTCTCTCTGTGCATCCATGGGGTCGCCTCGCCTGCCGCACTCTCTCTGTGCATCCATGGGGTCGCCTAGCCTTGCGCTCTCTCTCTGTGCATCCATGGGGTCGCCTCGCCTGGCGCTCTCTCTCTGTGCATCCATGGGGTCGCCTCGCCTGGCGCTCTCTCTCTGTGCATCCATGGGGTCGCTTCTCCTGGCGCTCTCTCTCTGTGCATCCATGGGGTCGCTTCTCCTGGCGCTCTCTCTCTGTGCATCCATGGGGTCGCCTCGCCTGGCGCTCTCTCTGTGCATCAGCCTCTCTCCTCTCCTCTCTCTACGTTAGCTAATAAACCCTGAAAAATGACTGCCATTTTGAGCTAACCATATTAGCACACGCAACACGAAAAAGGCAGACATATTTATACTCATAATACATTTGTTAAGATAGGGTTTCATCTTAATTGCCTAATCTGATGTAGGTAGTATTTTTCATTGGTTGTCTCGCTGCCGGGGGTAACCTTGTTTGCGGGGCTGCGAGGGGTAGGTTAGGTTAGGCAGACAGATAGGGCTCTACTCTACACAGAAAGGTCTCCTCTCCGCCTCGCCTGTCATCCAGCAACGCAGACATCATTACATCATATTAATGCACCCCAATCGCATTACTGCTGTGGTTTCATCATTCAGTGTGTCAGATTCTGTGCAGGCAGGCAGCCCATCCTGCTGTGTGGTGTGGTGTCTGTCTGGAGGACATCTTGGAAGGGAGAGAGATGGGAGAAAAACAGGGACCAGGGTGGAGCAGGGTGTGTGTGAGTGTGAGTGTGTGTGTGTGTGAGTGTGAGTGTGAGTGTGTGTGTGAGTGTGAGTGTGATTGTGAGTGTGTGTGTGTGTGTGTGTGTGTGTGTGTGTGTGTGTGTGTGTGTGTGTGTGTGTGAGTGTGAGTGTGAGTGTGAGTGTGAGTGTGTGTGAGTGTGAGTGTGTGTGTGTGTGTGTGTGTGAGTGTGAGTGTGAGTGTGAGTGTGAGTGTGAGTGTGAGTGTGAGTGTGAGTGTGAGTGTGAGTGTGAGTGTGAGTGTGAGTGTGAGTGTGAGTGTGCGAGTGCGAGTGCGAGTGCGAGTGCGTGTGCGAGTGCGTGTGCGTGTGCGAGTGCGAGTGCGAGTGCGTGTGCGTGTGCGTGTGCGTGTGCGAGTGCGAGTGCGAGTGCGAGTGCGAGTGCGAGTGCGTGTGCGTGTGCGTGTGCGAGTGCGAGTGCGAGTGCGAGTGCGAGTGCGTGTGCGTGTGCGTGTGAGTGTGAGTGTGAGTGTGTGTGTGCGTATAGACTGTACTCTCCACTCACTTGGCCAGCTGTTTCTCTGCGTCGGCACACAGCTCCAGCAACCCCATGAGAACAGCGGACACATCCATATAGGGCTCCCACACGGTGAAGCCTCGACCAATCAGGTCTATGGCTGTACGGCGGATGGTGCTGTGGGGGGGCAGCTTGGGGCTGGGGGGTTGCAGGAGGAGGAAGGTCAGGGCCTTACCTGGAGGAGTAAAAACAACAGTAAACAACAACAATAACAAAAACAACTAATAACTATCTTTACTTTTCATTGGTATAACATTGGAATAACACATCAGCAAATACAACAAACAACAACAACATATCTGTACATTACATTGGTTAACTCGTATACTCTTTTTTGGTGTGTTTTCTCTGTTGTTGTCGTCAAGGTCAGCAGCTGTCAGAATCAGTCAACAGAAACCTTGGAGGTTTCCAGATAGAGTATGTTGGTGGAGTTTAATCGCAGGGCTTGACAGGTGAATTGGTGGTGTGTGTGTGAGTTTGATCAGCAAGTGGTTTCTCTGGTGGTGTGTGTGTGGTGTGTTCAGTACAGCATATTGATCAAAGTGTCTCCTACGGTCCAAAAGCCTTCTTTCCCCTCTGAGATGGTATAAAAAGGCCAGCGTACGCCAGGTCTTTGTGACCACCATATTGTGAGGGGAGTCAGCCATTTTATAATAGTAGAACTAGTGTTGTGAGGGGAGTCAGCCATATTAGAATAGTAGAACTAGTGTTGTGAGGGGAGTCAGCCATATTAGAATAGTAGAACTAGTGTTGTGAGGGGAGTCAGCCATATTATAATAGTAGAACTAGTGTTGTGAGGGGAGTCAGCCATATTAGAATAGTAGAACTAGTGTTGTGAGGGGAGTCAGCCATATTAGAATAGTAGAACTAGTGTTGTGAGGGGAGTCAGCCATATTATAATAGTAGAACTAGTGTTGTGAGGGGAGTCAGCCATATTAGAATAGTAGAACTAGTGTTGTGAGGGGAGTCAGCCATATTAGAATAGTAGAACTAGTGTTGTGAGGGGAGTCAGCCATATTATAATAGTAGAGGGGAGTCAGCCATGTTAGAATAGTAGAACTAGTGTTGTGAGGGGAGTCAGCCATATTAGAATAGTAGAACTAGTGTTGTGAGGGGAGTCAGCCATATTAGAATAGTAGAACTAGTGTTGTGAGGGGAGTCAGCCATATTAGAATAGTAGAACTAGTGTTGTGAGGGGAGTCAGCCATATTAGAATAGTAGAACTAGTGTTGTGAGGGGAGTCAGCCATATTAGAATAGTA